>NW_027596355.1:0-200000 GCF_964194155.1 Cetorhinus maximus
GGGGGAGAGAGAGAGAGAGAGAGAGTGTGTGTGGGGGGAGAGAGAGAGAATGTGTGTGGGGGGAGAGAGAGAGAGAGTGTGTGTGGGGAGAGAGAGAGAGAGAGTGTGTGTGGGGGGAGAGAGAGAGAGTGTGTGTGGGGGGAGAGAGAAAGAGAGTGTGTGTGGGGGGAGAGAGAGAGAGAGAGAGTGTGTGTGGGGGGAGAGAGAGAGAAAGAGAGTGTGTGTGGGGGGAGAGAGAGAGAGAGAGTGTGTGTGGGTGGGGGAAAGAGAGTGTGGGGGGGGGAAAGAGAGAGTGTGGGGGGCAGAGAGAGAGAGTGTGTGTGGGGGAAAGAGAGTGTGGGGGGGGGAAAGAGAGAGTGTGGGGGGCAGAGAGAGTGCGTGTGGGGGGGAGGGAGAGAGAGAGAGTGCGTGTGTGTGTGTGTGGTGGGGGGGGTGGGGCATGGGGTGGGGGGGAGCGAGAGCGTGTGGGGGTGGGAGGGTGTGAGCGTGTGTGTGTGTGTGTGTGTGTGTGCGTGTGTGTGTGTGTGTGTGTGTGTGTGGGGGGGCGGGGGGGCATGGGGTAGGGGGGAGCGAGAGCGTGTGGGGGTGGGAGGGTGTGAGCGTGTGTGCGTGTGCGTGTGTGTGTGGGGTGGGGGGGTGGGGTACGGGGTATGGGGGGAGCGAGAGCGTGTGGGGGTGGGAGGGTGTGAGCGTGTGTGTGCCGGTGCGGATGAGTATGTGTGGGAGGGAAGGGTGTGTGTGTTTGTTATCCTTGATTTTGCTTTCCAATATTCTTTCATGTCCTCTCTCCTAATTTCCTTTTTCATATCACCCTCCTCTTCCGATACTCCTCCCAGCTTCCTGTTGTATTGAGTTCTTGGTGTTATAAGCTTTCCTTTTCTGCCTTATCTTACCCGGGGTAAGATCCTTGACATCCAAGCCATCCTGCCCTTTTTCTTTGTGGAAACATCTTTACTCTGAACCCCTTGATTCTCCCATTTGAATGTCTCCCACTGCTCTAAGTTCGATTTACCTCCAAGCAGCTGATTCAAATCCACTTTTGCTAAATCACTCCTCAGCTTAGTAAAATTGGCCTTCCCTCAATTTAGAAATTTAACTCCTGTTTTACCTTTGTCTTTTTCCATAATTATGTTAAAACCAACTGAATTATGATCACTACAACCAGTGCCCCAGGAATCTGAATCCCTCTCTCCCTACACCATCTCTCCAGCCACGTATACATCAGCTCTAACCTCCTATTTCTATGCTCACTAGCACGTGGCACTGGTAGTAATCTGGAAGTTTCTACCTCTGAAGTCCTGCTTTTTAAGGTCTTACCAAGCTCCCTAAAGTCTGCTTTCAGGATCTCATTCTCATTTCTACCTATGCCGTTGGTACCAATGTGAGCCATGATGTCTGACTGTTCACCCTTCACCTTAAGAATGTTCTGTAACTGTTCTGTGATATCCTTGACCCTGCACCAGGGAAGCAACATGCCATCCTGAAGTCTGCAGCTGCAGAAACACCTGTCTCTTTCCCTAACTATTGAATGTGCTGCCACTATTCCTCTTCCCCACTTATTCCCTCCCATCTGTGCAGCTGAGTCACCTGTGGTGCCTCAAACTTGGCTCTTGCTGAACTCCCCCAAGGCATCATCACCCTCGCCCGCACGCAAAATGAAAACCGGTTTGAGAGTGAGAGACTCTGATGACTCTTACACTACCTGCTTGGTCCTCCTAGACTTTCTGGTGGTCACCCGTTCCCTTTTTGCCTGCACAGGAGGTGTGATCACCTCCCTAAACGTGCTATCCATGTAGCCCTCATCATCACGGATGCACCACAGTGACTCCAGCCACCGAATGAACTCCGAAATCTGGAGCTCCAGCTTCTGCAGCTGGTGACACATCTAGACGACGTGATGTGTCCATGACTCCCCATATGCCACAATGTACAAATGTCAGTTTGTTACTCAAATGTTACTGGGTTTTTTGTGTTCATGTGTAGCTCCATGCTGTAGAGCAGGTTTCACAGGACACTGTAGTTCCTTTGTGCCTGTAAGGATTGAGTTGTATAACAGCTGTAGAGGGAAGGCGGTAGATCCAGCTTAGTGTCAAATCTTGTGTTTCAACTGAGCAAGGTTTATTGATAGTTAATCTTTAGTTCTGAAGTTGGTTTTGGTGTTTCAGAATTCTGATTGTGATATCGAAGCATTAAACATTGTTGCTGCTTCACTTTTCCTCTTCCACAATGTCACCTTGTTTGTAACTTTGTAACTGAAGTTGCATCACTTCCATCCCCACTCCCACAGTCCAAGTTCAATCACACTGGTTTTCCCCTCCCCTCTCTTCCACCAACTCGGCACCAGTCACCAATTCTCAAGGATGTGCTACTGGCATAAGTCAAACCCCACCCTGAAGGAATGACTGCTGTTGGGGTACAGATCCACTGAGCAACACCTCTAGGAACACCAAAGAACTCCTGACTGGGTCCATAGGCTGGGCAAACCAAATTATCAATACTGTGGTGGATCAATTCCTGGAATGTGAAAATAGAAACATAGAAACTAGGAGCAGGAGTAGGCCATTCGGCCCTTCGAGCCTGCTCCACCATTCATTATGATCATGGCTGATTATCCAACTCAATAGCCTGCTCCCGCTTTCTCCCCATACCCTTTGATCCCTTTCACCCCAAGATCTATATCTAACTCCTTCTTGAAAAAACACAATGTTTTGGCCTCAACTACTTTCTGTGGTAACGAATTCCACAGGCTCACCACTCTCTGGGTGAAGAAATTTCTCCTCATCTCAGTCCTAAATGGTCTACCCCGTATCCTCAGACTGTGACCCCTGGTTCTGAACTCCCCCACCATCGGGAACATCCTTCCTGCATCTACCCTGTCTAGTCCTGTTAGAATTTTATAGGTTTCCTTAAAATTCCCCCCTCATTCTTCTGAACTCCAGCGAATATAATCCTAATCGACTCAATCTCTCCTCATATATCAGTCCCGCCATCCCAGGAATCAGTCTGGTAAACCTTCGCTGCACTCCCTCTATAGCAAGAACATCCTTCCTCAGACAAGGAGACCAAAACTGCACACAATATTCCAGGTGTGGTCTCACCAAGGCCCTGTACAATTGCAGCAAGACATCCCTGTTCCTGTACTCGAATCCTCTCGCTATGAAGGCCAATGTATCATTTGCCTTCTTTACCGCCTGCTGCACCTACATACTTACCTTCAGCGACTGGTGTACGAGGGCACCCAGGTCTCGTTGCACGTTCCCCCCTCTCAATTTATAGCCATTCAGATAATAATCAGCCTTCCTGTTTTTGCTACCAAAGTGGATAACCTCACATTTATCCACATTATACTGCATTTGCCCACTCACTCACCTTGTCCAAATCACACTGAAGCATCTCTGTATTCTCCTCACAGCTCACCCTCCCACCCAGCTTTGTGTCATCTGCAAATTTAGAGGTATTGCATTTAGTTCCTTCATCTAAATCATTAATATATATTGTGAATAGCTGGGGCCCCAGCACCGATCCCTGTGGTACCCCACTAGTCACTGCCTGCCATTCGGAAAAAGACCCGTTTATTCCTACTCTTTGTTTCCTTTGCCAACCAGTTTTCTATCCATCTCAATACACTATCCCCAATCCCACGCACTTTAATTTTACACGCTAACCTCTTACGTGGGACTTTGTCAAAAGCCTTCTGAAAGTCCAAATAAACCACACCCACAGGCTCCCCCTCATCAACTCTACTAGTTACATCCTCGAAAAATTCCAGTAGACTTGTCAAGCATGATTTCCCTTTCGTAAATCCATGCAGACTTTCGTTCGATTCTGCCACTGTTTTCCAAGTGCTCAGCTATTAAATCTTTTATAATGACTCTAGAATTTTCCCCACTACTGACATCAGGCTGACTGGTCTATAATTCCCTGTTTTCTCTCTACCTCCCTTTTTAAATAGTGGGGTTACATTAGCTACCCTCCAATCTGTAGGAACTGTTCCAGAGTCTATAGAATCTTTGAAGATGACCACCAATGCATCCAGGGCCACTTCCTTAAGTACTCTGGGATGTAGATTATCAGGCCCTGGGGATTTATCAGCCTTTAACCCCATCAATTTCCCCAACACCATTTCCCTACTAATACTGATTTCTTTCAGTTCCTCCCTCTCACTAAACCCTGTGTTCCCCAACATTTCTGGTATGTTATTTGTGTCCTCCTTTGTGGAGACAGAACCAAAGTATGTATTTAGTTGGTCAGCCATTTCTTTGTTCCCCATTATAAATTCCCCTGTTTCTGACTATAAAGGACCTACATTTGTCTTCACCAATCTTTTTCCCTTCACATACCTATAGAAACTTTTACAGTCAGTTTTTATGTTCCCTGCAAGCTTACTCTCGTACTCTATTTTCCCCTTCTTAATCAATCCCTTGGCCCTCCTTTGCTGAATTCTAAACTGCTCCCAATCCTCAGGTCTGTTGTTTTTTTTTAGCCAATTTGTATGCCTCTTCCTTGGATCTAATACTATCTCTAATTTCCCTTGTAAGCCAAGGTTTGGCCACCTTCCCTGTTTTTACTTTTGTGCCAGACAGGAATAAACAATTGTTGAAGTTCACCCATGCGCTCTTTGAATGTTTGCCATTGCCTATCCACCGTCATCCCTTTAAGTAACATTTTTCAATCCATCATATCCAACTCGCGCCTAATACCATCGTAATTTCCTTTATTAAGATTCAGGACCTTAGTCTCAGAATCAACTATGTCACACTCCATCTTGATAAAGAATTCTATCATATTATGGTCGCTCATCCCCAAGGGGCCTCGCACAACTAGACTGCCAATTATTCCTTTCTCATTCCCCAATACCCAGTCTAGGATGGCCTCTTCTCTAGTTGGTTCCTCAGCGTATTGGTCCAAAAAACCATCCCGTATACACTCCAGGAATTCCTCCTGTACGGTATTGTTACTAATTTGATTTGCCCAATCTACATGCAGATTAAAGTCACCCATAATTACAGATGTTCCTTTATTGCATGAGCCTCTAGTTTCCTGTTTAATGCCATTCCCAACATCACCACTACAGTTTGGGGGTCTATATACAAACCCCACTAATGTTTTTTGCCCCTTAATGTTTCTCAGCTCTACCCATAGAGGCTCCACACTGTTGGAGCTAATATCTTTCCTCACTATTGCATTAATTTCCCCTTCAACCAGCAGTGCAACTCCACCACCTTTTCCTTTTTGTCTGTCCTTCCTAAATACTGAATACCCCTGGATATTCAGTTCCCACCCCTGGTCACCCTGCAGCCATGTCTCCTTAATCCTCACTATATCATACCTGTTTACATCTATTTGCGTGGTTAATTCATCCACTTTGTTGCGAAAGCTCCTCGTGTTAAGGCACAAAACTTTAAGGCTTGTCTTTTTAACATGTACAAGATGGTTTTTTAGTCCAATTTGTTGAGATGACTAGGGAACAGGCTATCTTAGATTTGGTGTTGTGCAATGAGGGGGGGGGGTTAATTAATAATCTTGTCAGGTGTCTTTTAGGGAACAGTGACCATAACATGATAGAATTCTTCATTAGGATGGAAAGTGAAGTAGTCCGATCTGAAACTAGGGTCCTAAATCTAAACTAAAGAAACTACGAAGGTATGAGGTACGAGTTGACTAAGTTAGATTGGGGAAATCCATTAAAAGGCATGATGGTGGATAGGCAATAGCTGATATTTAATCGCACAGAATCACAGAATTTTTAAAAAAACAGTAAGAGGCCATTTGGCTCATCTTGTCTGCACCGGCTCTCCAAATAAGCATTATGACCTAGTGCCATTGCCCTGCCTTTTCCCAGTACCCCTGCACATTGTTTCTATTCAAATAATCATCTAATGTCCTCTTGAATGCCTTGATTGCACCTGCTCCCACCACACTTCCAGGCAGTGCATTCAAGAGCTTTGTGTGAAAAGCTTTTTCTCACGTCACATTTGCTTCTTTTGCAAATCACTTAAAATCTGTGCCCTCTCGTTCTTGATCCTTTTACGAGTGGGAACAGTTTTTCCCTATCTAGACTGTCTAGCCCCCTCATGATTTTGAACATTTCTATCATATCTTCTTTTAGCCACCCTCTCTCCAAGGAGAACAGTCCCAACCTCTCCAATCTATCCTCATAGCTGAAGTTTCTCATCCCTGGAACCATTCTTTAAGGAACGAACGTTGAGTCCCATACTTTTGCATAAACCAGCTGATGCTAATAAGGGGGATTTTGTAGAGTCAACAGGACTAGTGTGCTGTTGTCATTTCTGTTGCCAAAGTCGATGCCAAGTGGCCTATCTGATTTTACTCCTTTTTGACTTTTCTATAACGGGTCGGTACAATCGAGTGGATTGCTCAGCCATTTCAGATGGAATTTGAGGTCTGGAGCCGCATGTCGGCCAGACCAGGTAAGGGCAGCAGATTTCCTTCCCTGAAGGGCACTAGTGAACCAGATGGGTTTTTACAACAATTGATAGTTTCATGGCATCATTACTGAAACTAGCTTTCAATTCTGAACTTCTTTTACTTATTGAATGTGAATTGCAGCAGTTGCTGTGGTGGAGTTTGAACCTGTGAACAGAGGGCATTAGACTGGACCTCCGGATTACTAGCCCAATGACTTTCTCGTTGTCACTGTCTCCCCGTATATGCCAGTTTTGATTAATTTTGTTTCTCTGCATTATAGCTGACATCACTTTGGCTGAATGGGGTCGCAAGGCAATTGAGATTGCGGAGAATGAGATGCCTGGTTTGTTGATGATGAGGAAGGAGCATGGAAATTCCAAACCACTGAAAGGGGCCCGGATCGCAGGCTGCCTCCATATGACTCTTCAAACCGCTGTTCTGATTGAAACCCTGACAGCACTTGGGGCAGAGGTAATGCCAGCAAATGGCCTTCAAATCTTGAGCAGCAAATGATTTATCCCAGCCAAGTTCTCCAATGGCTTAGAGTGTGAGGCATCACGTGGTGAGCAACTGCACCTTGCAGTCCAGAAAGGGTCCAGTAAGATGCTGCACAGGTTGCCTTAGTAGTCAATTTAGAGAACCTTTGAAATGTATTTTATGAATGGTTTAAATGATATTTTCAACAAAAATAAAGAAATCTGAATTTATTTGTAGAATCAAAATCCAAGAATCTCCTCTGACACAAAGTTTGGGGTTGGGGAGAAACTTGTTTGAAGGGTGGTAGGGAGGCTGCTGCTGGGGGAGTTGGAATAAAGTGTGAAGGAAACCATGTGCAGGAATGGGGACACCCTTGTAGAAAGCACAGGGGAAGAGTCCGTGCTGGAGGATGCAGGACAGTGTGTGAAGTGGGAGGCGGCCTGGTTGTAGGGCTGGAGGATGTAAGAGATGTAAGGTAATGCCATGAAAATGTTTAAACACACGAGAATTTTAAGTCTGAGATGTTGGATGCTTGGTAGCCAATGTAAACTATCCTGAAAACATTGTATGATTTCCTCATCTACGCTACCTTTGTCCATCTGATTTTTCCAGTCTATATGTAGTTTAAAATCCTCCATGATTATTGCTGTACCTTTCTGACAAGCTCCCATTATCTCTTCTTTCATACTCTGTCCTACCGTGTAGTTAGGTAGAGGGCCGGTACACCACTCCCACAAGTGACTTCTTGCCTTTATCATTCCTCAGCTCAACCCAAACTGATTCTGCATCCTGGTTTCCTGAACTTATGTCATCCCTCTCTAATGTGCTAATATCATCTGTAATTAACAGAGCCACCTCTCCACCTTTTCCTAACTTTCTCTCCAACATACCCTTAATATTGTGCAATCTATGTCATCCTGTAGCCATGCCTCTGTAATGTCTATCAGATCGTACTTATTTATTTCTATTTGCACTATCAGCTCATCAGTTTTGTTTCGAATGCTGTGTGCTTAGATCCAGAGCCTTTAGTTTTGTCTTATTATTTTTGTAGCATCTAGCCTTGTCTGCTGATTTTTTTTTCTCAGATTTGTCCTCTCTGTCCGTTCCTGTCACAGTCTGTTTATCATTTCCCATATTAATACCTGCCTCTCTTGCCTTGTTTCTACTCTTTGGTTTACCACATCTTCCCAAATTTGATCCCTTGACCCCACTATTCAGTTTAAAACCCTTTACTTTCTAGTTATGTGGCTCGCGAGGACACCAGCTCCAGCACAGGACACACGGATAAGGGGCCGATCATTTAAGACCGAGATGAAGATAAATAATTTCACTTAAAGGATTGTGAACCTTTGGAATTCTCAGCCCTAGTGTGTTGTGAATGCTCCATTGTTGAATTATGACGCTTGGGAAGTGGGTGAGAAAGTGTAGTTGAAGCCTGAGATCGGCCGTGATCATATTGAATGGCGGAACAGGTTTGACTTCTTGCCTTTATCATTCCTACTGCTGCTCCTATTTCTCGTGTTCTTGTATCCCCAGAACTATTCTGGCAAACACTTCCCTCGTTGCCTCCAGTGCTTTCACAACTTGAATGGTACCCAGAATTGGACACAGTATGCCATTTGAGGCCTAACCACTGTTTTTATAAAGGTTCATAATTTCCTTGCTTTTGTCAGGATCCCATATGCCTTATTAACCATGTTCTCAACCTGCCCTGTCACCTTTTAGTGATTCCTACACATATACCCCGGCTCCCTCTGCTCCTGCACCCTCTTTAGGCATGTCCTTGAATGTTTGAGAACAAGTTGCTAACGAACAATTTGTCATTGGAATGCGTAAGCAGTGTGCAACTTCCATTCGTGATTTTAAATAGACCTTTAAATGCTCATAGTGAGGAATGTTTGTCTTGGGAAAGGGAGGAATTCTCGCTTTGAGATTTTTAATAAAACACACATCTGATCCTGCTTCAGGGAATGGATGATCAAATGTAGTTGGTTTTTTCACCTTCTGTCATGTGCTATTGCCTAGTGCAGGTTGAAGTCCATATTGTCATTGTAACCAAGCCTTTGATGTCATTTCAGGTCCAATGGTCCAGCTGCAATATTTTTTCTACTCAGGATCATGCAGCTGCAGCAATTGCCAAATCTGGAGTTCCTGGTCAGTATCCCATCCTGTACACAAACTAACACAATTCGAACACTATTGAAGGACATAGACAGGACTTAGAACACTGTCACTAGGACTTCACTGAAGCATACTTGGTGTGTGACATCCTTGCTTTAAACTTGAAAGATTACCCAACAAGGTATAACATTTTGCCATCTAAACATACAGCCATGGGGAACCATAGATTGCCAGATAAAACAAGCCTTCAGGGCAACTGCTTTCCAACCAGGAACCTTTACTAATTGTAAACTTTTCTATTCCACTAATGTTTAGCTCATGTAGTCATAATCTGAGTGGAAGCACAGGAGGAGGCCATTCAGTACATTGGGCCTGTGCCAGCTCTTTCATAGAACTATTCAATTAGCCTCACTCCCTGGCTCTACATCCGTAACTCTGCAGGTTTTTTTCATTTTTCAGTATTTATGTCCAATTTTTAAAGTTGCTATCTAAACCAGCTTTCTCCACCTTTTCAGGCAGCGCATTCCAGACCACAAGAGCTCTTTCCAGCTTCGCCTGCTCCACCTCCTTAAACAGTATAAATTTAATCTAATTTCTACCTCTTTAGCTCTGAAGAAGGGTCATACAGACTCAATGTTAATTCTGTTTCTCTCCACAGATGCTGTCAGACCTGAACTTTTCCAGCATTTTCTATTTTTATCACAAGAGCTCATCTTTTTCTAAAGAAAAGCTTCCTCATCTCTGGTTCATTTACCAATTATCTTCAATCTCTCCCCTCTGATTACTAATTGACCTGCCACTGGAAACAATTTCTCATTTAGTACATATGAACATAGGAACATAGGAATTAGGAGCAGGAGTAAGCCACTCAGCCCCTTGAGTCTCCTCTGCCATTTAATAAGAACATGGCTGAAACCATATCAAAACCATTCGTAATTTTGAAACCCTTTAATAAATCCCCCCTTAACCGAAATAAAAAAACAAAATACTACAGATGCTGGGAATCTGAAATAATACTGGAAATACTCAGCAGATGTGGCAGTGCCTATGGAGACAAACGGGGTTAACATTTCATAAGAGTTGACGTTGACCTGAAACATTAACTCTGTTAACTCTCTTCACAAATGTTGCTAATCCTGCAGTGTATTTCCATAATTTTCCATTTTTGTAGATCTTCTCTGTTCTAAGGAAAATAACCTCAGCTTTTTAGACTCTCCAAATAACTGAAGTCCCTCCCCTTGGTGCCATTTATCTAAATCATCCCCACAAAGGCCTGAAATGTGATGCCCAAAATTGAACCCACAGCTGCAGTGTTTTTTTAAAGGTTCAATATAGTATTTTGCTTTTGTACCCCATGGGCTGGGCCTGCCCCCCACCCGATGCATATTCAGTGGGTGGGGTGGGAGGGCATGTTAAATATGTTGGGTGCCCAGTCCACCACCTTCCCGTCCACCCTCAACCTGTTCCCAACTATATGGGGGCGGCGGGGAAGGTGCCCACTAGGCCACCCACCCTTAGGCCTATTGAGGACCTTAACTGCCCGACTAAGTGGCAATTAAGGGCCTCAATCCCCCTCCATTGCTGTAGAACACTGGGCAGTGGCTGGCAAACCACAGTGTAAAGGCTGAAAAAATGGGAAGGAAGGGGAGGTCTCATCAAGTGGGAGGTGCCCTGTTGCGGGCATCCCCAGCTCCTCTCTTCCACCCCCCCCTCCACCACCAACCTTTGTTCCTCCCCACCTGCCCTCCAAAACAGGCCCCCCCACTCCAGTCCACATCTCACTCTAAAAGCCTTCATCCCAGGGCCTCTTTCCTGTCCCAGCAGTACCCACTACTGAGCACTGGTGCTGCTGGGACTGCTAGAGTTACCAATTCGATTGGCTGGCAGCTCTGGAGGGTAGGACTTCCTGTCTACTCACTGGCCCTGAGCCTGTTTAGGCTGTCTCCAGCGTATTATCACTGCAGGGTAGTCTTTTCTAGATATATATCACTCAAGTACAAGTCACATCATCCTGACATCTTGGATGCATCTCATCTGGTTCCTATGCTGTATCAACTTTAAGTACATACAGCTTATCCAATACCACCACATCCTTATCAATTGGAAATCTTTCTAGTGCTTGAACTATCTCCCCTTTCACCATGACCTGCTCAGGATGATCTTCCTTGGTAAAGACAGATGCAAAATATTCATTTAATACCTCAGCTATACCCCTGCCTCCATGTGCAAATCCCCTTTGCTTGTTAATCGGCCCTACTACTCTTTTACCACCCTTTTACTATTTGAGACTTTGGGATTCCTTTTTATGTTAGCTGCCTGTCTCTTTTCATACTTGCTCTTTGCTTCTCTTATTTGCATTCTCAGCTCCCCATTGAATTTTATATTCAGCCTGGTGCTCTGTTGGACATCTGTCATAAGCACAATTTTTCTTCTTTATCTTAATTTCTAACTCTTTTATCATCCAGGGAGCTCTGGATTTGTTTACCCTCCCTTTCCCTTTTGAGGAAATATACCTTGACTGTGCCTGAACACACTCCCAATTGAACGTAGTCCGTTGTTCAGCTTCCACTTTTCCTGCCAACTTTTGACTCCAATTTATTCGGCCCAGATCTATTCTTGAAGTTGGCTTTCCCCCAGTTAATCATTCTCACTCTGGGTTGTTCTTTATCCTTTTCCATAGCCAACCTAAACCTTATGATATAATGATCGCTGTTCCTAAAATATTCTCCTACTGACACTTGATCTGCTTGATTCACCTCATTCCCAAGAACCAAGTCTAGCCGTGCCTCCTTTCTCGTTGGACTGGAAGCTCTGCAGTAGACGATTTTCCTGAACAAACTCTAGGAACTCTTGTCCCTCACTGCCCTTTTATATTAGTACTATCCCAATCTATATTTGGAAATGAAAGTCATCCATTATAGCTACTGTATTTTTTGCACCTCTATGTAATTTATTTGCAAATTTGTGTCTCTACAATCTTCCCAATAGCTGGTGGTCTATAGATTACACCAAACAATGTAATTGCAGCTTTTTTGCTGCTTAGCTCTAGCCAAATGGATTCTGTCCTTGACCACTATGAGACATCCTGTTTCTCCAGAACAACAATGCTCTCCATCTAATAAACATCTCATGTCATTACTGTTAAAGAAAAAATGCATTCTGTGAAAGAAATCTTGTACTTGTAATCCTATTAACTTGTGTCAAGAAACCGTAAACCACATCAAAGGGGCAATCTGTAATTACAACTTCTTGAAACTGCCATTTATATTCAGATGAATGGAACACTACTGTGCTGAAACCCACTAACACCTGAAACTCAGCCAAACATTGATAATGGGCACAGCTGTCCAAATAATAGGTTACTCTTTGGGAAGGAATGTAAGGGTCAACTTTAAAGCTCAGATCCCTATGGTAAATCACTGTATTCAAAACACATCTATGTTACAATACAACACTTAATAGTCACATTTGAAGGTGTGAAAACGCTTTACACTTACCTTTCAGAATTTTCCAGACTCCTCAGTAGTCTTTCCATTTTCTTCATGAACTCTTAAACCTTACATGCTTTTAAAGGGCTTCCAAAGCCCTGCACTACCAGATGAAACTGGGTGTGTGGAAGGAAATTCTATTTTCATCCACTATATAAATTTGGGAACCTGACCTCAGTGGGGTCGGGTTTGCGTTTTGCACATGAGGCATTCCCAAACTTCAAAAAAGCCAGAGACAAGTGGCATGGTATCCGGAAAATCATTTTCCTCCAAAGAAAAACGTAAGTGTGGCCACTCATGCACTGAAAACACTCCTCCATACCCAGACAAAAGTTTTGCCCCATGTCTCTGTAATAGGGATTAGATATATTTATCTCTCTTTGTGCTGCTAGCTTGTCTATTTTGTGAATGCTCTGTGTATTCAAATAAAGAGCCTTTGGGACTTTACTGAATCACAGGATTGTTATGGTGCCAAAGGAGGCCATTCAGCCCATCGTGTCTGCACCAGCTCTCCAAATGAGCATTATGACTCAGTGCCACTCTCCTGCCTTTTCCCCATAACCCTGCACATTGTTTTCTATTTAAATAATCTATAATGCCCTCTTGAACACCTTGACTGAACCTGCCTCCACCAAACTTCCAGGCAGTGCATTCCAGACCTGAACCACTTGCTGTGTGAAAAAGATTTTTCTTGCATCACATTTGCTTCTTTTACAAACTGGGGTGAGGGTTTAAAGCTGCGGAGAGACTATTTATGGTCTTTTCATTAGAGTAGTGAAAGTTGAGAGATGCCCTGATAAAGACCATCAAAGGTCATGAAGGGTTGTGCCAAGTTAAATAGTGATGGATTGTTGCTACAGGTCAGCAAGCTAGTGACCAGAGAATAAGTTATAAGGTACTCAAGATAATGAAGGGAGGTTGTAACAATTTTTACACAGGATGGTTAGAATGTGGAATTCCCTGAAACACTGGGAATTAGTTGCCTGAAAATCCTTTTATTAAAGGGCATAGAAGCAGAGTGGCTTACACTTGTGAAGTGTGTCTAGATTGGTTGCTACTCATGAATACCTGGCTCTTTCCACTGAGAAAGGGGCATCCTATGAAATTCTGTGACCAGTAAACTATCCCTCCTTGGCCTTCTCAAACTTTCTGTAACATTTTTACACAATTGGCCGCACCATCCTCCTTCAGCACCTCTGTATTTCTCTCCGTCGGTAAACTGGGACTGCATTTGCCTGGTTCCAGAATATATCTGTCTATTCATAGCCAGGTATCACCTGCAATGGCTTTTATTCCTTTTCCTGCACCGTTACCTCTAGGGAGCACCAGAATTTATTCTTGGCTCCTTCCTAATTCTTGTCAATGGGGAGCAACATGTAGACATCAGCCAGAAACATATCAGTTTTCACGTGTACGTTGACGACACCAGTTCTTCACCACACCTCTCTTGAGTCCTTCACTGTTTCTGCAGCATCCAATATTAGATAATACCAGTGAGCAAGCAAAAGACATAAACTGCTCACGTGAGTGCACCTAGTCAGTGGGAACTTGGTGAGTAAGGGAATTTTAAGGGTTAAATTTAAGGATTAATCTCTTTCCAAAATCTAATCTAGTTTGCATTTAGAATTTAACTAAAGTTTACTGTTAAAGTTAAGTTTCTTTCAGTCAGCCAGGGATAACCAGCTTCCTACAGGAGAGGTAGCTGGAGTTGGTTAATTGTAGCTAGATTGAACTAGTTTCTCTAACCAGCAGTGCTGACTCATCTCTGTAAAATTTCAGCTAGTATAAATATAGGCAAGTGCCTGCAGCTTGAATAGCTTCAGCTCAGTGTCATTGAACTGGAGACTGAGCTGCAGACACTGTGACGGGAGGTGGACTGGGTGATGGGATCAGTGGGTAACAATGTGGTACTAGAGCAGGATAGCAATTTAGGTAAAGAATTCTGGCAGGCAGAGACTTTAGTGCACCAGCAGATAAGGCCAGAGATTGCAAAAACGGTAAAAAGATACAGTTAAAGGTTCTGTATCTGCACAGCATTCGTAACAAAATGAATAAATTGTTAGCACAGATAAATATGTGACCTGATAACCATCATAGAGACATGGTTGCAGGGTCACCAAGTCTAGGACCTGAATATTGAAGGTTATTTGACATTTCGTAAAGATAGGAAGCAAGGAGAAGATGGTGGGGTAGCTCTGTTAATTAAGGATGTCATTTGTACAGCCGTGAGAATGACCTTAGCTTGGAAGAGCAGGTAAGAGGTCACATGTCAGCATAGTTTATAGGCCTCCTAACAGTAGTTACGTTGTAGGACAGTGTATACAGGAAGAAAAAAAAATTAGGTGTGTAAGAAAGGTACCAAATTAAGTAGGGGTATATACACCCCACCCCGCCAATGCCATTTATTAAAACTTTGGCTTTTAATGCACTTTCTGGTGGAAAAGCAATGCCTTCCCCCAGTAAGTGTTTGAGTGGCTCCTGTACCTCAAGATAATTATAGATTTAGCTGTCTCGTTTGAGGGATAAGGAGTTACTTTTCCTCGCAATAAAAATTCTTTGTAACTCTCATGTATCATCTTCACCCCTCCTGAGCTCACAGCAGTGTTAGTTTCACAGTTGCAATTATTGCTGCAACTTGATCTGTTGTATTTTTAGTCAGGGTTCTTTTTCCTGAATCGCTTTTGCATATACCAATAAATCCCACCTTGTTACAATGGAAACACCTGGGCCTTTGAATATCACTTCCACCCTCAGCACCTCCCTTTCTGGCCTGAGGAGGGGTTTCCAGGGAATTCCCAGTTGTTCCTTCTCTTCCCTGGCTACTTGCCTTCCTTTCACCTTCCCATCTTCTATCCTTCTCGGGTTTGTCGGGGTGCTGTCCCTCAAATGAGACAGCTAAATCTATAATTATCTTGAGGTACAGGAGCCACTCAAACACTTTTACTGAGGGAAGGCATTGCTTTTCCACCAGAAAGTGCATTAAAAGCCAAAGTTTTAATAAATGACTACTTGATTTGGTACCTTTCTCTCTCTCAATTTTTTCTTCCTGTATACACTGTCCTACAACATAACTACTGTTAGGAGGCCTATGAACTACACTGACATGCGACCTCTTACCTGCTCTTTCAAGCTAAGGTCATCTCTCATGGCTGTACGAATGACATCCTTAATTAACAGAGCTTTTAGATTTATGGACCAGCTCATGATTGTCAGCCATCTCCGCTGCCTGTGTAGCTGTCACAACCCTCTGGTCTTCAGCATGGGTTCTAACTATTGGAGGGAGTGAATATTTAAATTTTTCCAGGAGAATTATTTTCCTAAGAGCTTCATATATTGTCTCTACCTTTAATGCCTGTATCCAACGATCAAAATTACTTTGCTTTACCCTCTCAAATTCAATATAGGTCTGCCCAGGCTGTTTCCTTACGCTTTGAAATTTCTGCCTATATGCTTCAGAGACCAACTCATACACACTAAGAATTGCCTTTTTTACTGCATCGTAATCCACAGAAAGCTCTTCTGAAAGTTATGCATAAACCTTATGAGCTCTACCCACCAACCTGCTCCATAGGAGAAAAAAGCAAAACACTGCAGATGCTGGAAATCCAAAACAAAAACAAAAATACCTGGAAAAACTCAGCTGGTCTGACAGCATCTGCGGAGAGGAATACAGTTAACCTTTCGAGTCCGAATGACTCTTCATCAGAACTAAGAAATATAGAAATGAGGTGGAATATAAGCTGGTTGAAGGGAGGGGTGGGACAGGTAGAGCTGGATTGAGGGCCAGTGATAGGTGGAGGCAAAGAAGAGATTGCCAAAAATGTCATAGACAAAAGGACAAAGAGGTGTTGACGGTGGTGATATTATCTAAGGAATGTGCTAATGGTGACATTAAGGGTAGAAAGCAGGGCGAGCAAGGTACAGATAGCCCTGGTGGGGTGGGGGGAAGGGATCGAAATAGGCTAAAAGTTAGAGATAAAACAATGGATAGAAATATATCTTAAAAATGGAAATAGGTGGGAAAAGAAAAATATATATTAAAAAAGTATTAAAATTATAAATTATTGGAAAAAGGGGGTGGGGATGGAGGAGAGAGTTCATGATCTGAAGTTGTTGAACTCAATATTCAGTCCGGAAGGCTGTAAGGTGCCTAGTCGGAAAATGAGGTGCTGTTCCTCCAGTTTGCATTGAGCTTCACTGGAACATTGCAGCAGGCCAAGGATGGACATGTGGGAATGAGAGCAGGGTAGTGTGTTGAAATGGCAAGCGACAAGGAGGTCTGGGTCATGTTTGCGGACAGACTGAGGGTGTTCTGTGGGAACTTAGCTACCTTTTCGAAATGAAGAATATCTCTATATCCCCTTCCTTAAACTTTGGGAGAACTTGTGCAAATTTAAACACATCCCCACTGGGCTTTGGGTTGGAGGTGGTTTTTATACATTATAACCTACCCCAATATCTGAGACTTTTTTTTAAATTCTAGCCTTTTAAGCTGCTATTCCCTTTCTCATTCCTTCTCTCTCCTTTGCCTCTCTCTATCCTTCTCCATTTCCTCCCTTGCTAACTTCTCTCTTTGTAGGTCAAGTTTCTGCATTTCCAATTCTTTCTTTTTCTTACCTTTTCTTCCCTTTCTTTTTATTTTCCTTTTGCCTCCAGTTCAAGTGTTTTGGGTTCCTTTTTCTGTTCAAGCTGTTTCGTTCGCAACAGAATCCTTGTTGACTCACCCCCTGGAGAAAGTGGTCTCTCTTGTATCCCTTCCAATTTCAAATGCTGCGCTATTACCTCAACCATGTGTCTGCTCTCCTCACACCTACAGTTAATTCTAACTCCAATTTATTCACCAATCTGTATAGCTTAGTCTTTGTTACTTCTTGTAAACCAGTCAAGGTTGAGTCTTCCATCCCTAGAAAAGTTTTAGCAACTTCCAAAGCCGTTAGGCTTACTAACGTATAAGAAACCTGGTCTCTGTCCTTTCACCCTTTTTTACCAATTATTATTCTGCATCCAATTACCCGCTGTCTGTATTCCAAATCCTTCAAGAGCCGCTAACCTGTGTTATGACTGGGGTGGGAGGAGTGTGCAGTTTGACTAGCCATACAACTCCACAGGTTGCGCCATTACTTTAAAAGTTTTTGTTTCACCCACTAAAATGGCCAATTGTTTACTTTCGTTACTGTTACCCAGAATAAGAGACTTTAACCAGGCTTCTTTCAATAAACAACAAACCTTTTAGTTTATTATAAAACCAGCCTTTTCAAAAAGAAAGGGAAAGCTTATTAACATACAGTATGAAATATGAAAGTCTACTAATTACTCTTTCAAGATACCCTAAGTCAGTCAGGTGCACGCATACCAAAAAATAATAAAAATCGAGGAATTCTGCCAAAGGTTAAAAATCAATGGCCAAGGGAAAAGGAAAAATTGAGTCTTTGAAATGGCGTCTGGGTTATATGGTTAGTGTCTCGGTGCTGATCTGCGAAACGGTCAATGACACGCGCACTGTTTTTGAGGCAGACTCGAGGAACACCTGTAGATACTCAATTCCAGCACATAGAGCAACTTAGAAGCTTCCGGCTTTGGACTGCAAAAAGGCTGCTGCCATCTTCTCGAGCAGTTGGTCCTCCTGCTCAAAGCAAAACCAAAACCAACTTTTAAACACAGATCCAGGTATTTTTTTTTTATTCAGAGCCATAAACTACCATGTGTCCCCTTTTGCACACAGTCCACCAGGGTCAAGAGATTTCCAGCTTTATAACTGCTTAATTACATTTTCTTATAAATGGATGTCTCTTCCAAGCAAAGCAATCCGAGTTATTGCATTTACCCTTTAAGGTAATGTCTATTAAAGCACAAATTCTTCCAGAATGTTCTTAGTCCTTGAAGATAAACCATTTTCTGTGATTAAGGTGTTCACCTCAAATTGCATATCCAGCTATCACTATTTCCACTTCCATAATGTCACTAGACTCTGCCTCTGCCTCAGATCATTTGATGCTGAAGCTCTCATCCATTACTTTGTTACCTCTAGACTTTAGAATTCCAACGTATCATGGCTGGCCTCTCATATTAAGGTATCCCATAATAGGCTAATGGCTAAGGTCAGGGAATGAAGAGTTGGGGACAAATAGAATGGATTGCTAGCTGGTTTCTGGATAGAAAGCAGAGAGTAGGAGTAAAGGGTAGTTATTCAGAGTGGCAGAAGGTGGAAAGTGGTGTTCCATAAGGATCAGTGCTGGGACCACTGCCGTTCACAATTTACATTTTTGATTTTAGAATCAAAAACACAATCCTCAATTTGTTAATGACACCAAATTGGGGGGAATAGTCAATACTGAGGATGACTTCAACAAATCATTGGAGGACATTAATTAACTTGTAGAAGTGTGAGGTGATGCATTCTGGTAGGAAGAACATGGAGAGACAATATAAAATGAGGGGTACAATTCTTAAGAGGGTGCAGGAGTAGAGGGACCTGGGCGTTTATGTGCATAGATCATTGAAGGTGGCAGGACAGGTGGAGAGAGCAGTTAATGAAGCCGATAGTACCCTGGGCTTTATCAATAGGGGCATAGAGTACAAGAGCAAGGAAGTTATGCTGAACTTATATCAGACATTAGTTAGACCTCAGCTGGAATATTGTGTACAGTTCTGGGTGCCACACTGTAGGAAGGATGTGAACACATTGGAGAGAGTGCAGAAGAAATTTGCAAGAATGGTTCCAGGGATGAGAAACGTCAGCTATGAGGATAGATTGGAGAGGTTGGGACTGTTCTCCTTGGCGAGGAGAAGACTGAGAGGAGATTTGATAGAAGTGTTCAAAATCATGAGGGGACTGGATAGAGTAGATAGGGAGAAACTGTTCCTGCTCGAGAATGAGAGGGCACAGATTTCAAGTGATTTGCAAAAGAAGCAAATGTGATGAGAGAGAAATTTTCCACACAGCGAGTGGTTCAGGTCTGGAATGCACTGCCTGGAAATGTGGTGGAGGCAGATTTAATCGAGGCATTCAAGAGCATTGGATCATTATTTGAATAGAAACAATGTGCAAGGGTATGGAGAAAAGGAGGGGCAATGGCACTAGGTCATAATGCTCATTTAGAGAGCTAGTGCAGACACAGTGGGCTGAATGGCCGCCTCCTGCATTGTAACATTCCTGTGATAATTAGCAGATGAAGTTCAACACAGAAATGTGAGGTAGTATATTTTGGTCAGAAGAATAAGGAAGTCACTTATTATTTGAAAGGTACGAGTCTGGATGAGGGTGGAGGAACAAAAAAATGTTGGGGGTACAAATATACCGATCATTATAAGTTGCTCCAGAGATTAACCAGGCCTTTTTAAAAAAAAAAACACTAGGCTTTATTACTAGTGGGATGGAATGGAAAATTAGGGAAGTTGTGCTAAATCTGTGTTGATCCTTAGACCACATTTAGAATGCTATATGCAGTTCTGGTTGCATTATTAAAAAGACATAGAGGTACTGGAGAGGATGCAAAGAAAATTTACACGGATGATACCAGAAATGCGTGGGCATGCACACCAGGAAAGAATCGATAAGCTAGGTTTCTTTTCTCTTGAAAAAAGAAGGCCGAGGGGTGCCTCAATAAGATATTTAAAATTATGCAAGTTTTTTGATAGAGTGGATACAGAGGGAATGTTTCTTTTGGGGAAGAGGCCATCAATAGAAGGTAGTCACCAAGAAATTCCGTGGTGAATTCAGAAGAAGCTTCTTTATGCATTTAAGTGGAAGTTAGACAAACATGTGAGGGAGAAGGGAATAGATGGTTATGCTGGTAGATTTAGCTGAGGGAAGATGGGAGGAGGCGCGAGTGGCATAAACACCATGAACTGATTGGGTCTGTTCCTATGTTGTATATCCTATGTAATTCTACCCTCCATAAACTTGAGGTAATCCAAAACTCTGCTGCCCATGTCTTGCTCACACTTGTTTAATTCATCACCACTGTGTTCAATAACCGACGTTGGCTCCTGGTTAAGCAATTCTTCGATTTCTAAAATTCTCATCCTTATTATTTTCAAATCCTTCCTGACTTTTCTCCTTGCTGACATTTTGTAATCGCAGGCCCAGAACCTTCCAATATCTGAGCTCATCTAATTCTGGCCTCTTGAGCATCCACAATTGTAATTGTTTCATGAGTGGCGGTTGTGCTTTGAGCTGCCTGGGCTCACAGCTCTGGAATTTCCTACATGACCTCTCTCTCCCTTTCTTTCCTCTTTTAAGATGCTCATTAAAACCTACCTCTTTGATCAATATCACCTTATATGGCTTGGTGTCAGTTTGCTTTATTCCTGTGAAACACCTTGGGACATTTTATTGTGTTAAAGGTACTATATTTATACAAGTTATTGTTGATGAATATGTTGTAAAATCCTTAAATGTTCAGTTGTGATTTGTTCTTTCACTCTCCCATCACTATGCTTTAATATTAGTCCTAGATTTGTACCCCTTTTAACAGTAGAGATGATCTTTTGCTAGTTATGTTCTCAAATCTTTTCACAAATTTGAACTCCATGCATCAATACAATTTGGCCTTTTCAATCGACTGTGCTCCAGTTTATCACTCTTTGTGATTGAGACTTCATTTGTTTTCTTCAAATTACTCTGGATTATGACTATACAAACTTAAACTGAGTTATTAGCATTAAGTTGAATTGCCAGTTCTACAAGCCTCTGCTTGCTAGCAGATTTCTGAATGGCTATCACCTGTGCATCTGCACAAATCTATTCGTTCATATGAAAATGCCAAAGATAACTAAAAATTTACACTTATGAAGTTGTGGACAATTCATTGATGGGAGTCTTTAATGATGGTTTGCTTTGCTTGATAAATGTGACAGGTTTTTAAGATCACTGGGCGGAATTTTTAGCTCGGTGTACAGGCGTGTGCCCGACCTGCTTGAGCATAAAATAGCGCGTGATGACTTCGGGCGAGCATCCCGACGTCGTCCCATGCTCACGTGATATTTTGGTCATTGCACGCGTGCAAAAGTTGGAAGCACGCCCACCAACAATTAAGAGGGCAATTAAGCCTATTAAAGTTCCAATTGTCCCCAATTTTTCATGGTCCATCCAGTCTTACAGTTGGCGGACTGGTGCATCTACCAGACGGGCTTTGCGTTTTTGATGAAACCTCATCCAAGGGCGAGATGAGTTTCTATTATTAAATTTAAAAAATTATATGGACAGAATTTTCATCATGTATATGTTCAGGTGACTGATTCTGACGTGTGGACATTTTTTTCCCAGATTTTAAAATAGTTATTTATTGGTTTTAAATTCTTCAACTCCCTGAGGCAGCTTTCTGCTTTCAGGGAGCTTTGATTCCGCACTCGCCCTGCGCCCACACTTTCTTTAGCGCCCACCTTCCTCCCGCCCTCACCCCAGCAGCGCTGAGCATTTCAGCATGCGTTTCATGCTGGCTGGCCGTTAATTGGCCAGCCAAAGTGAAATCATGGTCTGGAGCCAATTGAGTGGTGGTCTGTTCCCCGGCCGCTCCTGGGCCCACCAATCGTGCCCGCACGTCGACCAAAAATTCCTGCCCACTCCCGAGTTGCACTGCATCTGCTGTGCCATCCAACATGAAAACTGCAGCAATGCACAACTACAATGTAGTTGATATGAGAGTACAACTGTAATTGCAACTTTTTTGAAGTGGAACGGGTGAGGGAAAAGTAATGGTAAGTATGCTGCAGGCTTATTTACTGATAAGTGCATTGAGCTGCACGGTTTGTGGTTAGTGCCTCATTTAAGAATGTTTGTTTTATTTGCAGTGTACGCTTGGAAGGGGGAGACAGATGAAGAATACATTTGGTGCATTGAACAGACACTGTACTTCCGTGATGGAAAACCCCTCAATATGATTTTGGATGATGGCGGAGACCTTACAAACTTGGTTCACAATAAGCATCCTAAACTCTTACAAGGTGACTAACCTCTTCCATCATCTTTGGGTGACATATGTTGCTGTGGGTCATTTTATGTGACCTTTGGTGCCCATTTGCTGTTCATATCACACATATTGCAAGCTAACTGGTCTTTGCAGGTAGCAAAATGTAAGTCTGATAATGGATGTGCCTCCGGGATGAGGTCTGGAACTGGGCAGCCCCCAACATTGGAAAAGATCTATAGTCCATTGAGTTGACTCCTTTAGGACAATTATGCACATTCAATTCTTGTGTAGGCACTGTTATAGTTTCACTGCAGTCTCCAAATAATCACTGGAATGTAACTGAGACCAGTTTGAAAAATGAAGATGTTTCTTCATTTGGTTAAATGAAAGTATTTCTATGAAGAAATGGGTGTATGGTAGAGAAACAGTTCAGTAATACTGTCCACATCAGAATAAGATTATTTGAGGTCCTGGACATTAGCAAGTGCTGTTGTGCTGGGTTATTTGGAGTATAACAAGTATCAACCAAGCAGGGACCAGGTTCCAGATCATGCTAAAGGCAACAAGATTTCTACTCGTGCTCGGCACTGCCATTTGATTTTTAGTTGTTCTATGTTATGACTTCCAGAGAAAAGAGTGAAATAATTAAAGCTATCATGGCCTTAACCCCTGTGCTCTCAGCTACCTTGTTCCAGAGCAGGCCGGTCTTGTCCTGCCAAAACTTGCTCTGCCTGCAGTATCTCTTCATAGAATGGTTCCAGCACTAGAGACGATGATTCGGCCCTTTGTCTGTGCTGGCTCTCTGAAGGAGCAATTCACCTAGTGCCACTCTCCTGCCTTTTCCCCATAGTCCTTTTCAGATAATGATCCAATTTTATTTCAAATGCTTTGATTGAACCTGCCTCTACCACATTCTCAGGTACTGCATTGCAGATCCTATCCACTTGCTGTGTGAAAATGGTTTTCCTCGTGGTGATTGCTTCTTTTGCCAATTATCTTAAATCTGTGCACTCTGGTTCTCGATCCTTCCAATGGGAACAGTCTCTCCCTGCTACTTTGTCCAGATCCCTCATAACTGTAACTTATCATTGTTTATTTGATTATGGCATGCTTAACTAGAGAAAAATGGTGTGATTAGTGTCTGCTGATTCTGCAGATATCAAGGGAATCTCTGAAGAGACTACAACTGGAGTCCACAATCTCTATAAGATGCACAAGAACAAAGAACTTAAAGTTCCTGCCTTTAATGTGAATGACTCTGTCACTAAGGTAATGTGTTCTAATGAGATTTCTGATGTACTGTGCATTTAACTAACTCTGCATTTTTAGGGGGAGATGGTGTAATGGTAATGTCACTGGACTAAAAATCTAAACAATGGTTCAAGTCCCACCATGGCAACAGGTGGAATTTAAATTCAAATAATTAATCTGGAGTTGAAAGATAGTTTTAGTGATGGTGACCATGAAACTATTATTAAGTCATTGAAGATGGCAGGGCATGTTGAGAGAGCAGTTAATAAAGCTAATAGAATCTTAGGTTTTATTAATAGGGGCATTGATTGCAAGAATAAGGAGGCCATGTTAAACTTGTATAAGACACTTATTTAGGCCTCATCTGGGGAACTGCATCCAGTTCTGGGTGCCATAAATTGAGGAAGGATGTGAAGGCATTGGAGAGAGTACAGAGGAGATTCACAAGAATGATTCCAGGGATAATGAACTGTAGCTATGAGGATAGATTGGGACTGTTTTCCTTGGAGAAAAAAAGACTGAGAGGAGACTTGATAGAGGTATTCAAGATCCTGATGGATATGGACAGGGTAAGTAAAGAGAAACCGTTCCCACTCAAGAGAACATCAAGAACTAGAGGGCACAGATTCAAACTAATTGGCAAAAGGAGTAAAAGTGATGTGAAGAAAACTTTTTTCATCCAGAGGGTTATTGGTGTCTGAACTGAACTCTCTGAAGGTGGTGAAGGCAGGTTTGGTCGAGGTATTTAAAAGGGAATTGGATTGCTACCTGAAAAGAGAGAATGTACAGGTTACAGGGATAAGGCAGGGGAGTAGGACTAGGTAAAATGCTCTTTTTGAGAGCCAGGCATCTTTTGAGAGTTGGGCTAAATGGCCTCCGCTATAAAGATTCAGATTTCCTTCCCTAAAAAACATTAGTGAACCAAATAGGTCTTTATGACAATCGATGATTGAGTAATTTTTAAAAAATTCTTTCATGAGATGTGGGCATCGCTGGCTGGGCCAGCATTTATTGCCCATCCCTAATTGCCCTTGTTCAGAGGGCATTAAGAGTCAACCACATTGCTGTGGGCCTGGAGTCACATGAAGGACAAACTAGGTAAGGTCAGTTCCGAATGAATCCCGCCATGGCAGATGGTGGAATTTGAATTCTGTCTCTACCATTCTTTCAGACAGTGAGTTCCAGGCTCTCTCTACCTTCTGGATGAAAACATTTCTCAACCCTCCTCTAATTCTCCTGCCAGCGACTTTAATCCTCTGCTACTGACCTCATTGCTAACAGAAATAGGTCCTTCCTATTCGCTATCTAGGCCCCACACAACTTCATATACCTCAAATCTTCACTCGGCCTCCCCTGTGGTAAAAGAACCAGCCCCTATCTGATATGC
Organism: Cetorhinus maximus; assembly: GCF_964194155.1. Lineage (NCBI taxonomy): Eukaryota > Metazoa > Chordata > Chondrichthyes > Lamniformes > Cetorhinidae > Cetorhinus > Cetorhinus maximus. Next base: position 25,065 of record NW_027596355.1, read on the forward strand.
CTATCCGACATTTCCACATAGTATTCATGGCAGCTTCCTTGTAATTTTTTTCTGTAACCTCTCCAGTGCAACCACATCCTTCTAGTATATTGTTTCAATGTGTTCATATATTATGGGGACCAGGTGGGTTAATTGGGTTATTTTGCTGGTGAATTCTAATCCAAAAATTATAACCAGACCTTTTAGGAGTGAAAGTAGGACACTACTTCATGCAAAGAACGATAGAAGTTTGGAACTTTCTTCAGAGCTGACAATTGATAGTAGATTGATAATTTTAAATTTGAGATGGGTAGATTTTTGTTATCCAAAAGATCGAGTTAGATCACAGATCAACCATGATCTAATTGAATGGTGGAACAGGTGTGTGTGGGTGTTTGATTGCTGAGTATGTTTAAGGCTGAGGTGGACAGATTTTTGATCTCTTGGGAATCCAGGGATATTGGGAGTGAGTGTGAAAGTGGATAGGGTTGAGGCAGATGATCAGCCATGATTGTATTGAATGATGGAGCAGGCTCAAGGGGCTGTGTGGTCTCCCTCTTTCTATTTCTTATGGTCTGCATAATGTGCAGCTTTTCTAGGGTCTCCTGGCCATTGGCCTATAAATTGAAGTGTTAATCTATCCTTAATGGAGTCTACCCCAGCAAAGAGTTGATGCCTAAGAGAGAACCAGGGAAGAATGATTGGGTGGAAGGGGCGGTGGTGGGCAGCAAAGTTTTGGTTTCTCATTTCTGTTTCAACCTTTTCTCCAGAGCAAGTTTGATAACCTGTATGGATGCCGAGAATCGCTTATTGATGGTATCAAGCGCGCCACAGATGTTATGATTGCTGGAAAAGTGGCAGTGGTGGCAGGATACGGTGATGTTGGCAAGGGCTGTGCCCAGGCTCTTCGAGGTTTTGGAGCCAGAGTTATTATAACAGAAATCGACCCCATCAATGCTCTTCAGGCTGCTATGGAAGGTAAGCAGGAAAGGAGGCTAGAGTCCACTGGACTGTGAAGGTTAAATGTGAGAAATATCCTTTCCCCTCTACTCTATTTCTTGTAACTGAGAGGTAGTGCGTTTGCATGTAGTGTATCTATTTCCAATGTAGAATCACCAGAATGTTATAACGACTCCCAAAGTTTAGATTATCAGGAGCGATTATAAAAACTCGGCTTGTATTCCCTGAAAATTGAGGTTTTGAGGATTTTGGAAGGAATTGCTGGGGAAGATAAAATCAGAGCCTGGTCATTCAGAAAAGTTAGGTAAAGTTTCTTCATGTAAAGAATGGTGGAGGGATGATTCTCTCAAACAGCAGCAGATGCTGGCTTAATGATCATTGTAATTCTGAGGTGGATAGATTTTCTTGTGAGCCAAGTGTAATAAGGGAGATGGAGCTAATGTTGGAAAGTGAGAATGGGTTGAACTTGGGTGTGATGTCTGCATTGTCAAACAGTCTCATACTCGCTGGCTTTCACATGGAGATTGAAACATACCAGCAATTATCAACAGACTGACTTTGGCACAAGACAGCAGACCTTTGCATCCATGTAAAAAAGAGTTGCATTTCTATAGCACTTTTAATGACCACCAAGCATCCCAAAATGTTTTACAGCCAATGAAGTACTTTTGAAGTGCAGTCACTATTGTAATGTAGGAAATGTGGCAGCTAAGTTGCACACAGCAAGCTCCCACAAACAGGAATGTGATGATGACCAGATCATTGTTTTTTAATGATGTTTGAGGGGAAGCTATTGGGCAGGACACCAGGGAGAAAATCCCCTGCTCTTGTTCAAAGTAGTGCCATAGGATCTTTTACATGCACCTGAGAGGGAGGTCAGGGCCTCCTTTTAACATCTCATCCCAAAGAAAGCACCTTTAACAGTGCAATTCTCCCCCAGTGTTGTACTGGAGTTGAGATTATATCCAGGTTAAGATAAGGAGCAAGGCAGAGACAAATAAGAGAGTTTTACCAGGATGTAGTGTGAGGGTATCAAATGGACGCACACAAGGATAGGATCTTTGCACGGACACAATGCTGGCTCTGACCAGGCTTTCAAAGGCACAGGCAGTAATTTTGATTTTAATTGCTTTATGAGAAAATAAATAATATTGGACAATAAGACACCTTGTCAAAACGGGTACAGGACAAGGTACAGACCAGACTGCCCAGTATAAAAATGAATAAATGGCCACCCTAGGTGGTGGTGAAATAAAAACAGAAAATGCTGGAAAAACTCAGCAGGTCTGACAGCATCTGTGGAGAGAGAAACAGAGTTAACGTTTCGAGTCTGTATGACCCTTCAGAGGGAAAGAGAAGTAGAAATGTGATGAAATTTAGTGTTTAAGATGGTGGAGCAGGTGAAGCTGGATAGAAGGCCAGCGATAGGTGGGGACAAAGGGGAAGTTGACAAAGATGTCGTGGACAAAAAGACGAAGGGAGTGTTAATGGTAGTGATCAGGGCTAAAGAAGGTGCTGATAGTGGCATAAAGGTAAGAAAGCAGAATGTTTTAAAAGCAGAACAAGGGTCAGTGCTCTGAAAGAACAACATGGAACAGTAACATAAAATAAAAGCAAAATAATGTGGATACTGGAAATCTGAAACAAAAACAAAAATAGCTGGAAAAATTCAGCAGGTCTGACAGCCTCTGTGGGTTCTGATGAAGAGTCATACGGACTCAACATTAACTCTGTCTTCCTCTCCACAGATGCTGTCAGACCTGCTGAGTTTTTCCAGCTGTTTTTGTTTCTGATTTTGTTATGGAATAGTAACAGGTGGCCTTTTTGGGGGTGGGGAGGGGGCTGCGGTGGTTGGGGAAAAATGATGGAAAAAGGGATAAAAAGCGGGGATAAAACAATGAAAAAATAAAAATAAGTGGATAAAAAACAAATAAAAATGCAAAGGGTTTTTGAAAAGGGGGTACAGATAGAGGAGAGAGTTCATGGTCTGAATTTGTTGAACCCAAAGTCTGGAAGGCTGTAAAGTGCCTAGTCGGAAGATGAGGTGCTGTTCCTCCAGTTTGTGTTGAGCTTCACTGGAACAATGCAGCAGGCCAAGGATGGACATGTGGGCATGAGAGCAGGGTGGAGTGTTGAAATGGCAAGCGACAGGGAGGTCTGGGTCATGTTTATGGACAAACCGAGGGTGTTCCGCAACATGGTCACCCAGTCTGTGGTTTCCGCAAACATAGAGGAGACCACATTGGGAGCAGCGAATGCAGTAGACCAAATTGAAGGAGGTGCAAGTGAAATGCTGCTTCACCTGAAAGGAGTGTTTTGGACCTTTGATGGTGAGAAGGGAGGAGGTAAAGGGGCAGGTGTTGCACCTTCTGTGATTGCATGGGAACGTGCTGTGGGAAGGGGATGAGGTGTTGGGAATGATGGAGAAGTGGGAATGGTCCCTGCGGAATGCTGACATGGAGAATGAGGGGAAGATGTGTTTGGTGTTGGCATCATGCTGGAGTTGGTGGACTTGCACTTCCTTCAATTTAGTCTACTGCGTTCACTACTCCCAATGCAGGAGACCAAATGCAGACTGGGTGACCGCTTTGCAGAACACCTTCTGTCTTTCTGCGAGCATGACCCAGACCTCCCTGTCGCTTGCCATTTCAACACTCCACCCTGTTCTCATGCCCACATGTCCGTCCTTGGCTTGCTGCAATGTTCCAGTGAAGCTCAACGCAAACTGGATGAACAGCACCTCATCTTCCGACTAGGCACTTTACAGCCTTCCGGACTTAAAATTGAGATCACCAACTTCAGACCGTGAACTCTGTCCTATCTATACCTCTTTAAAATTTATTTTTATTTTTTTACCCACTTATTTTCATTTTTATTCATTGTTTTATCCCCTCTTTGGCTCCCTTTTTCCATCCCTTTTCCCCAACCACTGTCCCCTCCCCCCACCCCACCCCCAAAGGGCCATCTGTTACTTGTTCCATGTTGTTCTTTCACAGAGTGCTTACCCTTATTCTGCTATTAACACACCCTGATTTCTTACCTTTATGCCCATGATCAGCAGCTCCTTTAGCACTAACATCTGCCATTAACACTCCCTTTGTCTTTTTGTCCATAACATCTTTGTCAATCTCTCCTTAGCCCCCACCTATCACTGGCCTTTTATCCACTTCACCTACTCCACCCCCTTAAATAGTATAAATTTCATCACATCTCTTTATCTCTGAAGAAAGGTCATACAGACTTGAAACATTAACCCCTTTTCTCTCTCTACAGATGTTGCCAGACCTGAGTTTTTCTAGCATTTTCTATTTTTGTTTCAGATTTCCAGCATCCGCTGTATTTTGCTTTTATCTAGGTGGTGGTGAGCTACCTTTGTGAACTGCTACAATCCATGTGGTTTAGGTTCACTCACAAGTGTTGAGAGGAAATTCTAGGTTTTTGACCCAGTGACAATGAAGGAACAATTGTATAGTTCCAGCACAGGAGGTTGTATGACTTGGTGGCTGGGGGGAGAACATTAAGGTGGTGGTGTTCCCACCTTGTTCTTCTAGGTGGGTAGAGTTCGCAGGTTTGGAAGGTGCTGTCGAAGGAACCTTGGTGAGTTCCTGCATGCATCTTGTAGATGGTACACACTGCTGCTACTGTGTTGGTGTTGGGGGAGTGAATGTTTGTGGATGTGGTGCCAATCAAACAGGCTGTTTTGTCCTGGATGGTGTCAAGCTTCTTGAGTGTTGTGGGAGCTGCACTCATCCAGGCAAGTGGGGAGTATTCCATCACACTCCTGACTTGTGCATTGTAGATAGTGGACAGGCTTTGGGGAGTCAGGAGGTAAGTTACTCTCTGCAGGATTCCCAGCCTCTGACCTGTTGTTGTAGCCACAGTATTTATATGGCTAGTTCAGTTTCTGGTCAATGGTCATTCCCCCCCCACCCCCCAACCGAATATTGATAGTGGGGGATTCAGTGATGGTAATGCAATTGAACGTCAAGGGGCGATGGTTAGATTCTCTCATTGGAGATGGTCATTGCCTGACACTTGTGTGGCATGAATGTGACTTGCCAATTGTCAGCCCAAGCCCTGATTGTCCAGGTCTTGCTGCATTTGGACATGGACTGCTTCAGTATCTGAGAGGTCGCAGATGGTGCTGATCATTGTGCAATCATCAGCAAACATCTCCACTTCTGACCTTATGATGGAAGGAAAGTCATTGAAGCAGCTGAAGATGGTTGGGCTGAGGACACTACCCTGAGGAACTCTTTCAATGATGTCCTGGAGCTGAGATGATTGACTTCCAACAACCACAACCATCTTCCTTTGTACTATGTTCTCCCCCTGATTCCCATTGACTCCAGTTTTGCTAGGGCTTCTTGATGCCACACTCGGTCAGATGTGGCTTTGATATCCAGGGCAGTCACTCTCACCTCACCTCAGGAGTTCAGCTCTTCTGTCCATGTCTGAACCAAGACTGTAATGAGGACAGGAGCTGAGTGGCCCTGGCGTAACCCAAACTGGACGTCAGTGAGCAGGTTATTGCTAAGCAAGTGCCTCTTGATCGCACTGGTGCAGAAGATGTGGGCAGGGTTCTCAATGAGTACTTTGCCTCTGTCTTCACTAAGTAGAGGTATGAAGCCAATATTCTAGTAAAAGAGGAGTGTGAAATATTAAATACAATAAGCATAGTGAGAGAGGATGTACTTGAGGGAATGACCTCCTTGAAGGTGGATAAGTCACCAGGGCCAGATGGATTGTATCCCAGGCTGTTGAAGGAAGCCAGGGAGGAAATAGCAGATGCTCTGAGGAAAATTTTCCAATCCTCACTAGATACAGGCGAGGTACCAGAGGATCAGAGGTCTGTGAATGCTGTAGCATTATTTAAAAAGGGTGCGAGGGACAGACAAAATAATTTTAGGCCAGTCAGCCTGACTTGTGTGGTGGACGAATTATTAGAATCAATTCTGAGATGGGATAAACTGTCGCTTAGAAAGGAATGGATTAATCAGGGATAGTCAGCATGGCTTTATTAGGGGAAAGGTCGTATCTTACTAATTGAATCTAATTTTTTGGGGAAGTAACAAGGAGGATTGATGAGGGTAGTGCAGTGGATATTGTCTACATGGATTTTAGTAAGGTATTTGACAAGATCCCACATGGCAGACTGGTCAAAAAAGTAAGATCCCATAGGATACAGGGAATGTGGCGAGTTGGATTCAAAATTGCCTCAGCGACAGGACACAAAGGGTAATGGTCGATGGATGTTTTTGGGAATGGAAAATAGTTTCCAGCGGTGTTCCACAGGGCTCAGTGTTGGGTCCCTTGGTGTTTGTTGTAAATATTAATGATTTGGACTTAAATGTGGGAGGCATGATTGGAAAATTTATAGATGACACAGAAATTGGCCAGGTAATTGATAGTGAAGAGGATAGCTGTGGACTCCAGAATGATATCAATAGTTTGATCAAGTGGGTGGGAAAGTGGCAAATGGAAATCAATCCAGAGAATTGAGGTAATGCATTTCGAGAGGGCAAACAAAGCAAGGGAATACACAATAAATGGGAGGAAATTATGAGGGGCTGAGGAAGTGAGAGACCTTGGTATGCATGTCCACAGGCCCCTGAAGGTAGCAGGACAGGGATAAGATGATAAAGAAAGCTTATGGAATGCTTTCCTTTATTGGATGAGGTATAGAATACAAAAGCAGGGATGTGGTGATGGAACTGTATAAAATGCTGGTTAGGCCACAGCTGGAATTTTGTGTAAAGTTCTGGTGACCATATTACAGGAAGGACATAATTGCTCTGGAGAGAGGGCAGAGGAGATTTACAAGACTGTTGCCAGGGCTTGAAAATTGTAGCTATGAAGAAAGATTGGATAGACTAGGGTTGTTTCCTTAGAGCAGGGGTAACCTGAGGTGTACAAAATTGAGGGGCCTAGATAGGGTGGAAAGGAAAGACCTGTTTCCCCTAACTGTGGGGCAATTACAAGGGGGCATAGATTTAAGGTGATTGGTAGAAGGATTAGAGGGGACATGAGAAAAAACCTGTTCACCCAGAGGGTAGTGGGCATCTGGAATTCACTGCATAAATTAGTGATTGAGGCTGAAACACTCAACTCATTTTTTAAGGTACCTAGATTTGCCCTGAAGTGCTGTAACGTGCTAAGTGGGATTAAAAATGAGTGGCTAGCTTCTTTTTCTTTTTTTATGACTGGTGCAGACATGATAGGCTGAATGGTGCTGTAACTTTTCTGTGGCCAGAATTTTTAGCTCGGTGGGTGGGTATGCCCCCAACCCAACCGAGCTTGAAATGACGGCCAAGTGTGCCAATGTCAACACGCACTTGCGTGATAGTTTGGTCGGCGGGTGCACCGGCAATTAAAAGGCCTATTAAGGCCATTAAGTTGTTAATCGAGTTTAATTTTTCACTGACCATTCAACCTAACGGTTGGCAGACAGGCGAAAAGGCCAAGCGGCCTTTGTAATTTTTTTGGAAATCTCATCCATTGGCAGGAACGGGATGAGGTTTCTAAAAGCAAATACAAATAAAATAAAAACTTTATGTTTTAATTAAAAACATGTCCCTGCTCATGTGACAGAGTCACACGAGGGGACATGTCTTGTTAAATTTTTCTGATGTTCAATAATTTGTTCAATATATTCATCATCTCCCTGAGGCAGCTCCGTGCCTTAGGGAGATTATTCTGCGCTGTCAGTGCGCATGCATGAAGTTCGCGCTAGGCCTGCTCGCACTCTTTTCCTCCAGTACCTCCCCCAGCTCTGCCGCTCGTGTACCATGCTGGGTGGGCATTAATTGGCCTGCCAGTGTAAAATCGCTGAGCGCCTCCAATCACAGGTGGCTTTCCGACCGTCCCTGCCCATCCCGTATGTCAAGGGCAAAATTCTGTCCTATGGTTCTATGTAGACTGGAAAAATTAGATGAGCAAAGGTAGCCTAGATGAGTTCATAGAATATTTTCAGGATAGTTTCTTAGAACAGCACGTTCTGGGGCCAACAAGACAGCAGGCTATACTAGACCTAGGATTGTGTAACGAGAAAGGATTAATTATTGATTTCATAGCAAAGGCATCCCTAGGTAGTAGCGGTCATAATACAATTGAATTTTACATTTAGTTTGAGGGAGAAAAGAGTGGGTCCAAGACTCTTATTTTAAACTTAAATTGAGGCAATTATGAGGGCATGAAAGCAGAAGTGACCCGGTAAATGAGGTTAAGAGATAGTCAATAAGAGATGCAGTGGCAGACATTTAAGGGAATAATTCAGAATACACAGAATAGAGGTTCCAACGAGAGAGAGAAATTCCAAGGGAGGATCCACCGTCCGTGATTAACTAAAAATGTTAAAGACAGTTACAAGCTTAAAGAAAAAGCATATAATCGCGCAAAGATGGGTGGCAGGTTAGAGATTGGGCAGGATATAAACAACAGCAAAGAATCACAAAGATTAAGGAGGGAAAAGTAGAATATGAGAGAAAGCTAGCTAGAACTCGAAAGACAGACAGTAAGAGTTTCTGTAGAGACTTAGTGAGTATGGTCCTATAGAAAGTGAGTCTGGGGTTTTAATAATGGAAAATAAGGAGATGGCAGATCAATTGAACAGATATTTTGCATCAGTCTTCACTGTAGTGGATACAAGTAATCCCAGAAATAGCTCTAAATCAGGAATTGGAAGGGAGGGAGGAACGCCAGGGAAATGGTACTGAGCAAATTGTTGGAGCTGCAGGCTGACAAGTTCCTGGACCCTGGTGGACTTTATCTTAGGTTCCTAAAGTGGCTGGTGAGATAGTTGATGAGGTGGTTTTAATTTTCCAAAATTCCCTAGATTTGGGGAAGATTCCTTAAGATTGGAAAATAGCAAATGTAACTCCTTTATTCCACAAGCGAGGGAGACAAAGCAGGAAACTACAGGCCAGCTAGCTTAACATCTGTCACAGGGAAAATGTTAGAAGTTTTTATTAAAGATGTTATGGCAGGGCATTTTGAAAATTTCAAGGTAATCAGGCATAGTCAACATGGTTTTGTGAAAGAAATCATGTTTAACCAATTTATTGGAGTCCTTTGAAGGTGTCACATATGCTATGGATAAAGGGGAACCACTGGATGTACTGATTATGTCATTTATCACATTGCTGTTTGTGGAAGTTTGAGCACAAATTGACTGGTGTGCTTTGCTGAAACAGGAACTGCACTTCAAAGATACATCATTGGCCATGAAGTTCTTTGGGATGTCCAGCGAATGAAAAACATTATATAAGTGGAAGCTTCTTAAGCAAATGTTGCTGTTTTTCCTGAGTTCATGTGTAGCTCCATGCTGTAGAGCAGGTTTCACAGGACACTGTAGTTCCTTTGTGCCTGTAAGGGTTGAGTTGTATAACAGCTGTAGAGGGAAGGCGGTAGATCCAGCTTAGTGTCAAATCTTGTGTTTCAACTGAGCAAGGTTTATTGATAGTTAATCTTTAGTTCTGAAGTTGGTTTTGGTGTTTCAGAATTCTGATTGTGATATCGAAGCATTAAACATTGTTGCTGCTTCACTTTTCCTCTTCTACAATGTCACCTTGTTTGTAACTTTGTAACTGAAGTTGCATCACTTCCATCCCCACTCCCACAGTCCAAGTTCAATAACTCGTTGCTCAAAAAGAGAGTCATAAAAATGACCATTAAAGCTCTTTTCAATTGTATAGCTGGGTATTTTGCACAGATTCAAGGTATACGTATTTGGTCAGACTTTTTTTTCACTCCTACCCTCCTTGTGTGACAGTGCCCTTCCTGTATCCACTGAGCCTATTCACTGATAGCTCTTCTGTACCATACCCAAATGTCTATTCTTGATGTGTGCTGATGGCTATATGACTGAAGGCGTGACAGCCAGGCCCCAATCCTACATTTATTACCTAGAAAATTCAAGGCAATCAGGCAGAGTCAACATGGTTTAGTGAAAGGGTAATCATGTTTAATCAATTCATTGGAGCCCTTTGAAAGTGTCAGAAGTGCTGTGGATAAAGGTGGATGTACTGTACTTAGATTTCCAGAAGGCATTTGATAAGGTGCCAGTTCAAAGGTTATCATGGAAAATAAAAGCTCACGGTGTAGGGGGTAACATATTGGCATAGATAGAAGATTGGCTAACAGGAAACGGAGTAGGGATAAATGGGTCTGGTTGGCAGGATGGCGTACCACAGGGATCAGTGCTGAGGCTTCAACTTTTTATAATTTATATAAATGACTTGAATAAAGAAACTGAAGGTAAGGTCGCTAAATTTGCTGATTGCACAAAGATAGGTAGGAAAGTAAGTTATGAAGAAGACATAAAGCTACAAAGGGACACAGGTTTAGTGAATGGGAAAAGATGTGGGAAAATGTGAAATTGTCCATTTTGGCAGGAAGAATAAAAAAGAAGCTTATTGTCTAAATGGAGAGAGATTGCAGAGCTCAGAGATTCAGAGGGTCCTAGTGTATGAATCGCAAAAGGTTAGTATGCAGATATAGCAAGTAATTAGGTAAGCTAGGTAACATAGAATGTTAAAGTTTAATGTGAGGGGAATTGAATATAAAAGTAGGGAGATTATGCTTCAGTTGTGAACAGGGCACTGGTGAAATCACATCTGGAGTACTCTGTGCACTGTTGCCCTCCTTTTTTGAGGAAGGATGTAAATGCATTGGAAGCAATTCAGAGAAGGTTTACTAGACTAATATCTGGAGTGGGCAGGTTGTCTTAAGAGGAAAGGATGGGTAAGCTAGGGTTGTATCCACTGGAGTTTAGAAGAGTAAGAGGCAACTTGATTGAAACAAAAATCCTGAAGGATCTCGACCGGGTGGATGTGGAGAGGATGTTTTCCTCTTGTGGGAGAATCTAGAACTAGGGGTCACTGTTTAAAAATAAGGGCTCGCCCATTTAAGATAGAGTTGAGGGGAATTTCTTTTGAGGGTAGTAAGTCTTTGGAACTCCCTTACTTAAAAGCAGTGGAAGCAGAGTCCTTGGATATTTTTAAGGTAGAGGTAGGTAGGTTCTTGATTTTAAAAAAAGGGGTGAAAGGTTATTGGGGGTAGGCGGAAGTTACAGTCAGATCAGCAATGACCTTATTGAATGGTGGAGCAAGCTCGAGGGGCTGAATGGCCTACTCCTCATATGTTCCCCCATTCTTTCACTGGTACATTTCCAACGGGGGAAAAATGCACAGAACAAAATTTATACCACACAGGAAGCTGATTATTTTATTCTTATTATTTGTTATATTCAAATTATGCAAAAGACCACTGTCCTTTTGATGCTTCAGATCAAGCTCTGTAATAGTAGCTTAGCTAACAGGCAAAGTGGCAGAAGGCAAGAAGGACTACCTGACAATATGAGATGGGGATGGGAAAGTTGAGTGGAGTGCAGTGGAAAGTTATGCCAGAGCCCCCTGATCTGCACACACAACCTGGACTGAGTTTTAGTGCCAGTTAACTAAGATTGAAGATGGGGGAGCAGAAGGAGTCAGAAGGCCTTCGGTCTGTCCGCAAGCATGACCCAGACCTCCCTGTCGCTTGCCATTTCAACACTCCACCCTGCTCTCATGCCCACATGTCCGTCCTTGGCCTGCTGCATTGTTCCAATGAAGCTCAACGCAAAATGGAGGAACAGCACCTCATCTTCCGACTAGGCACTTTACAGCCTTCCGGACTGAATATTGAGTTCAATAATTTTAGATCATGAACTCTCTCCTCCATCCCCACCCCCTTTCCGATCCCCCCTTTTTTCCCAATAATTTATATAGATTTTTCTTTTCCCACCTATTTCCATTATTTTTAAATGTATTTCCATCCATTGTTTTATCTCTACCTTTTAGCCTATTTCGATCCCTTCCCCCCACCCCACCCCCACTAGGGCTATCTGTACCTTGCTCGTCCTGCTTTCTACCCTTAATGTCACCATTAGCACATTTCTTAGATAATATCACCACCTTCAACACCTCTTTGTCCTTTTGTCTATGACATCTTTTGGTTATCTCCACCTATCACTGGCCCTCTATCCAGCTCTACCTGTCCCACCACCCCCCTTAAACTAGCTTATATTTCACCTCTTTTCTATTGTTCCTTAGTTCTGTTGAAGAGTCATACGGACTCGAAACGTTAACTGTGTTCCTCTCCGCAGATGCTTTCAGACCTGCTGAGTTTTTCCAGGTATTTTTGTTTTTGTTTTGGATTTCCAGCATCCACAGTTTTTTGCTTTTACCTTATCAAATCATGTTGACTTCTTGATTATTCCATGCCTTTCTGTTGGGGGGAAATAAAGGGATACAGTAATTATTAGGGAGAATATAGGGGTACAGTAATAACTTATTGAAAGGGAATAAATTACTTAAAATCTCCAAGCACATTGGCAGTTAAACGTTACCAGATGAACCTTGTACAGCCTTAGGGCCTGCAAACAACAGAAAGGCCTTGGAGCCGGACTGCAGTCAGAGCATTGGCAATAACAACTAAGATTAAGTGTGCTCTTCAACAGATAGGGGAAGTACAGATGGCCCCGGAGGGAAGGTCTCTGCCTGGGTGAAAAACAGGGACACGCGATGCACGTATCTGTTACGAGATGTCTGTTTAATGTAAACCTATATGTTGATGAGATCGGAATCTGGAAACTGTTCTTGTACATGACCAATAATGGATAAATATGTTGAACATTTGTAATTTAGCACAGTGCTATCTCAAGCTGTATTGAGATGGTGTTCTCCTTGCAATTGCTTGAATAAACGATCGTAACCTGTACCTGAGTCTCCCGTGGTCCGTTCATCAAAGTCACCACATCGATTTGGCGTAGTTGGCAGCATACTTGGATCGGATCCTCGGGACAGCTCTGCAAAGTGGGTGAGTACATTCATTTACCACCCATAGTTAGTGCAGTAAGCCTACCCGAGAACGGTCCGGTCAAGTATCAAAGAATCAGGAGGAGGGCTCAGGACAGGAGATAGGAGGCGCCAGGGGTAAGAGGCAGAGCCGTGCAGATGGGCTAGCGGGGACAGAGCCGCGCAGGGAGGGCCAGTCATTACCGGAGAGAGGGCGGAGCCGTACTGGCGGGTTCCGGTTTGAAATATAACCTTAGCCAAAGCCGCGCAGGGAGGCCAGACCCTAGTGAAACCGCACATACCTCAGATAATTAAGTTGTTAGGACCGTGCGAACGTACCGCGCAGAGATAGACAGAAAATAGGAATAGAATGCCGTTAGGTAAACAGAATAATGCTATGGAATTCGACTGGGGAACCGTGGACTCTATTACGAGGTTCATAGCGGAACAGCAGTCAAAACTAATCACTAAAAATGCAGAAGGAGGGGTGGAACCCACAGGGAAAAGTAAAGTCAGGAAAGGCGAATTAAAACCCGAAGGGAGAAAGGGGGCTGGGGAATAGTGGGAGGAGGAGGAGATTGAGAGGGTTACGGAGAAGGTTAAGCAGGTACCATTCAGCCCGGGGGAGAAGCAGGTTTTGCTTAAAGAACTGCTGAGACTTAAAACTCAGCATAACAACCCAGATGTTTGGACCAAGCTGCAGGAAATGCAAGGTTTCCATGCAATGCACCCACATAGGTTTCTCCTATGTTCTCTGGGGGTTCCACCCCTCCTTCTGCAGTTTTAGTGATTAGTTTTGACTGCTGTTCCGCTATGAACCTCCCTGCGCGGCTTTGGCTAAGGTTATATTTCAAACCAGAACCCACCAGTACAGCTCTGCCTCCTCTCTCCGGTAATGACCGGCCCTCTGGTCCTGCTAGCCCATCTGCACGGCTCTGCCTCTTACCCCTGGCGCCTCCTATCTCCTGTCCTGAGCCCTCCTCCTGATTCTTTGATACTTGACCGGACCGTTCTCGGGTAGGCTTACTGCACTAACTATGGGTGGTAAATGAATGTATTCACCCACTTTGCAGAGCTGTCCCGAGGATCCGATCCAAGTATCCTGCCAACTACGCCAAATCGATGTGGTGACTTTGATGAACGGACCACAGGAGACTCAGGTACAGGTTACGATCGTTTATTCGAACAATTGCAAGGAGAACACCATCTCAATACAGCTTGAGATAGCACTGTGCTAAATTACAAATGTTCAACATATTTATCCATTATTGGTCATGTACAAGAACAGTTTCCAGATTCCGATCTCATCAACATATAGGTTTACATTAAACAGACATCTCGTAACAGATACGTGCATCGCGTGTCCCTATTTTTCACCCAGGCAGGGACCTTCCCTCCGGGGCCATCTGTACTTCCCCTATCTGTTGAAGAGCACACTTAATCTTAGTTGTTATTGCCAATGCTCTGACTGCAGTCCGGCTCCAAGGCCTTTCTGTTGTTTGCAGGCCCTAAGGCTGTACAAGGTTCATCTGGTAACGTTTAACTGCCAATGTGCTTGGAGATTTTAAGTAATTTATTCCCTTTCAATAAGTTATTACTGTACCCCTATATTCTCCCTAATAATTACTGTATCCCTTTATTTCCCCCTAACACTTTCTAAATGATGGTACATACAATTCCTCTGTTTTTCTTACAATCTGCCCACCGCCAAGGTTAGGCTGACTGACCTGCAATTTCTCGGGTTATCCCTTTATCCCTTTTTAAACAAGTGTACAATGTTAGCAATCCATCAGTCCTCTGCACCATGCTTATAGCAAGAGAGGGTTAGAAAATGGTGGGCAGATCTTCTGCTATTTCCTCCCTTCTCTTATTAGCCTGCGATACATTTCATCTGGGCTTGGCGATTTATCTACTCTCGAAGATTCTATGTTTTCCCCCTCACTGTTTATCCCACCCAGTGCTTCACACAAACAACTTGGGCCTGAAGGCACTTCATAGAAACACCCTCCTCTTTAACCACAATGTGTACATCACCCCCTTTTGTGAAGACAAACAAACTATTCACAAGAGCCTTGTTCAAGTGTTTTTACCTCCATACACAATTTATGGTTTTGCACTGATAGGCACTACCTTTTCCTTTGTTATCCTCTTGGTCTTTATGCATTTATAAAACATCTTTTCATTTTCAGCATTTTTTCATACCCTCTCTTTGCTTTCCTAATTTCATTTTTAGTTTCACCCTTGCGCTTTCTATACTCCTTTAAGCTTTCTACAGCATTGTACCCTTTCTACAGTACCTGTCAAATACTTCCCTTTTTTGCCATATCCTACTTTGTGCGCTCTTTTGACATGCAAGGCAGTCTCTCTCTCTCTGAGTTTCGCCCTTTTTCGGGGAGCATATTTGTTCTAAACCCTCTTTATTTTCTCCTTGAATACCTCCCACTGAATCTGATACTAGCTTACTTTGAAGTTGCTGTTTGTAGTCACTTTTGCCAAACCACATCTTAGCTGAATAAAATTGGCCTTTCTTCAGTTTAAAACTTTTACTCCTACCTTTTGTCCTTTTGCACAACTACATTGGGTCCAACTGAATTATGATCACTACCAAAATGCCCTCCCATTGATGCCCCTTCCACCTGCCCAGTTTCATTCCCTAAAACCAAGTCCAGAACCTTATTTTCTTAAACAAAAACAGAAATATCTGGAAAAACCCAGCAGGTCTGGCAGCATCGGCGCAGAAGAGCAAAGTTGACGTTTCGAGTCCTCATGAACTTTCAACAGAACTAAGTAAAAATAGGAAAGGGATGAAATATAAGCTGGTTTAAGGGGTTTGGGGAGAAGGGGCGGGTGGCTGTTGGAACAAGCAAGCGGTGATAGGGGCAGATAATCAAAAGATGTCACAGACAAAAGAACAAAGAGGTGTTGAAGGTGGTGATATCTAAAAGAATGTGCTAATTAAGAGTGGAGAGCAGGACAAGCAAGGGACAGATAGCTCTAGTAGGGGAAAGGAGGGGGAAGAAACGGGAAGGGGGTGGGGATGGAGGAGGGAGTTCAAGATCTAAAATTGTCGAACTCAATATTCAGTCCGGAAGGCTGTAAAGTGCCTAGTCGGAAGATGAGGTGCTGTTCCTCCAGTTTGCGTTGAGCTTCACTGGAACAATGCAGCAAGCCAAGGACAGACATGTGGGCAAGAGAGCAGGGTGGAGTGTTGAAATGGCAAGCGACAGGGAGGTCTGGGTAATGCTTGCGGACAGACCGAAGGTGTTCTGCAAAGCGGTCACCCAGTCTGCGTTTGGTCTCTCCAGTGTAGAGGAAACCGCATTGGGAGCAGCGAATGCAGTAGACTAAGTTGAGGGAAGTGCAAGTGAAAAGCTGCTTCACTTGAAAGGAGTGTTTGGGCCCTTGGACGGTGAGGAGAGAGGAAGTGAAGGGGCAGGTGTTGCATATTCTGTGTTCGCATGGGGAGGCGCCGTGGGAGGGGGTTGAGGTGTAGGGGGTGATGGAGGAGTGGACCAGGGTGTCACGGAGGGAACGTTCCCTACGGAATGCCGCCGGGGGGGTGAAGGGAAGATGTGTTTGGTGGTGGCATCATGCTGGAGTTGGCGGAAATGGAGGATGATCCTTTGAATGCGGGGGCTGTTGGGGTGATAAGTGAGGACAAGGGGGACCCTATTCTTCCTGCCAAAGTGGACAAGTTCACATTTTCCTCCATTACGCTCCAAATGCCAAATTTCAAAATATTAAAACATTTTACACGTAAGCCACAGACCACGACTTTCCTCTTTGAACTGGATTTGAATCCAAGGAACAGAATGATTTTCTCTTCTCCCCTTCTAACTCCCAACTAACTTAAACTGTGGGCTTCAGCACTTAATTGAATAACAGTAATCGAGACTTGTGCTAGATCAATAGTTGAGCTTTGCTAAATTAAAGCCCTTGCGCTGCTTCTTTGCCTCATTGATTCCTGTGTAAATTATCCAATTTTTTTTTTTAGGTTATGAGGTTACAACTATGGATGAGGCATGTAAAGAGGGAAATATCTTTGTGACAACAACTGGCTGCAAAGATATCATTGTGGGAAGGTAGGAATTGACGTGCTGAACTCCTCTGATTTTCATCAGTCAGCCTAGTTTCACCTGAGTAACTCATTGGATCGTAGGTAACCATTCAGCTTGTGTTAGCTCCAGGTCCAGTTTAGTCAAGTCCCTATCCAACTGCGATAAAAGCAAAATACTGCGGATGCTGGAAATCTGAAACAAAAACAAAAATAGCTGGAAAAACTCAGCAGGTCTGACAGCATCTGCGGAGAGGAACACAGTTAACGTTTCAAGTCTGTATGATTCTTCATCAGAACTAAAGAGAAATAGAAATGAGGTGAAATATAAGCTGTTTAAGGGGGTGGAACATGTGGAAGGCAAAGGAGAGATTGCCAAAGATGTCATAGATAAAAGGACAAAGGGGTGTTGACGGTGGTGATATTAGCTCAAGGATGTGCTAATGGTGACATTATGGGTAGAAAGCAAGATGAGCAAGTGGCAGACAGATAGCCCTAGTGGGGGTGGGGGGAAGGGATCAAAATAGGCTAAAAGGTGGAGATAAAACAATGGATGGAAATAAATTTAAAAATAATAATAGAAAAAGGTGGGAAAAGAAAAATAAATTAAAAGAATATAATAACTATTAGAAAAAAGGGGAATCGGAAAGGGGCTGGGGATGGAGGAGAGAGTTCATGATCTGAAGATGTTGAACTCAATATTCAGTCCGGAAGGCTGTAAAGTGCCTAGTCGGAAGATGAGGTGCTGTTCCTCCAGTTTGCGTTGAGCTTCACTGGAACATTGCAGCAAGCCAAGGACTCGAAACATTAATCCTGCCTTCCCCCTCCACAGATGCTGTCAGACTTGCTGAGTTTTTTCAGCTATTTTTGTTTTTCCCGATCCAACTGCCTTTGGAAAGTTCCAATGGAATCTGATTTTACCCTTTTCAGACAGTGTTCCAAATCATCATAGCCCCCAGGAAAAGTTTCTCCTCACTTCCCCTCTAGGTTTTGCCAATTATTTTAAATCTATGATCTCCTCAGTTCCCCTCTAGGTTTTGCCAGTTATTTTAAACCTATGATCCCTGTTTATTTGCTTTTTCAAAATCCCTCATAATTTTAAATACTTTTATTAGGTTGCCCTTTAACCTGCTCTGTTGTAAGGACAGCCTCCCCAGTGTGTCAACATAACTACCCTCATCACATCCCTGGTTAGCCACATCTGCCACCCTCTCCAGGGTCTTGACATCCTTCCTAAAATATTGCACCCAGAATTGTCCACAATACTCCAGCTGAGGCCTAATTAAGGATTTTTGGAAGTTTATCATGACTTTCCTGTTTGGCATTAAACCCATCTTTACAAAGCCAAGCATCCAATGCACTTTCTTAAACTTCATATCAGCTTTATCTGTCACCTTGAAAGATTTGTGAATATGCAGCCCTAGTTCCCTTTGCTCTTTCATCCCCATAGCATGGGGGTGGTGGTTGTTGAGGATCTCATATTGGAAGCAGTGTTGATGAGAGGGATGAAGGTAAGCATGGGAGCTGGGTGGGGATGATGAGGGTCCTTTTTAATGTGTGATCACAAAGGGAACTGTTAGTTCTTCAGCTTCACATCATGTTATTACCTTTGGTTGCCACTGATTCCTGGATGTGTTTCCCCTACTATTGGCCCGCACTAGGGCTGGCTGTAAAAGCAAACCATGGTTGTGCCAGATCTTCCAGACCCTTTGCAGATAAAGGACTAAACAGTTGCTCAGGTAGAGGCAGAGGTCAACTCATTCTTGTCCTGAACCAAATGTTGCAGGTGCACACTTCCTATCCGCCCATTTTGGGTCCTTGGGTGTCCACGTATCAACTGAAAAACGTAAGATTATTGGTGAGTGAAACGTAATGGCCAATAGCCTTAGCCTGAACCATTCCGTTGCATTCCTGCTATGCTTTTATATTGAACAGCCAATGCATTTAAGCACAAATGCCCAGAGTAGAAAATAGAATAGCCAGAGATTGTGACTAAGGGGGCCCCTCTATCACCGGAAAGGAGATGTCCTGCTGTCACATTGCCTAACTTTCTGGGATAAGAAGAGGTAATTGGTGTGGAACAGACAAAAAGTAGATTTTTGACCATCTGACAGATTTTGAGTATCCTCCTAATTCTTTATCAGCAGCACTTCTGTCTAATTGTTTAAATTGCCTTGGACTACAGCAGTTCTTGAAGGCAGCTCACCACCATCTTAAGGGCAATTAGGTGATGGACAATATATGCAGGTCTAGCCAGCGATGCCCACACATCCCATGAATGAATAAAAAAAATATCCTGATGAATGTTTTGTTTTTGTCTCCTCATCCCTTTTTTCCCTTTTTGTCTCTGCCCCATTCAGACACTTTCAAGAAATGAAAGATGATGCAATAGTTTGTAACATTGGCCATTTTGATATTGAGCTGGATGTAAAATGGCTGAATAAAAACGCAGCCAAGATGGTGAACATTAAACCCCAGGTAGGTGACAACTTTGGTTGATTTTACTCCAGAGCTTCAACTGTGAAATGGGTTTGTGCAGCTCTGATCCAGTTCCTATTGACTATTGGGCCCTCAGCAGACACTGGCCCTACTTTGTTACCAAGATGGCTATCTTAACCTGGAGATCACAGAATAAGTGAGGGAGATAGCAGTGTCATGGTTGTCCACTAGATGGTGCCCATGTTCCTTTGAGGCTGAGACCAAAGCACATTGGAGAGTTAAGGGAGCAGCAGCTTGAATGGCAGCTTCACAATGTTCAAAGCACTGATCTATATGAATTAATCTCACAGGCCAAAGTTAATTGGCATTTGAAAAAGTATGGGCTAGTATCTGAGAGTGAGGCAGGTATGGGACCAGCAATGGGGGAACCTCAGCCCCTGCAGTTGTCCAACAGGTTCGAGGTTCTTGCAGCAGGACAAGAGCAGGGACTGCAGGAAGATGAGCAAGCTGACCATAGCACCGTGGTTAAGGACATCAGCCCGTGGCTGGAGCAGAACTTGCAGTGGGAGGGGGGGGAATCCAGTTGTCGTGGTCCATGTGGGTACCAACGACATTAATAGGACTAAGAAAGGAGGTCTGCTGAGGGAGTAAGTGCAGCTTGGGTCCAAAATCAGAACCACAACAGTTGTAATCTCTGGGTTACTATCTGAGCCACAAACAAATTGACGTGGGGTAATTAGGATCAGAGTTGGATGTGTGGCTGAAAGATTGGTGTGGGAGAAATGGGTTTCAATTCATGAGGCACAGGCACCAGTACTGAAAAAAGAGGGAGCTGTACCATTGGAACAGTCTCCACCTGACCTGCGCTGGGACCTGTGTCCTGGCAACCTGTAATTCAAGAGCTGTAGAGAGGGGAGATTTGGAAAGTTGGAGAAAGGACAAGACAATGTTGCAGGGTAGAGCGATACAGCTAATGGTAGCCAGAGTGTCACGGTGAGGGACAGAGGGTATCAACATAGACTGCACCAGCAAATAAGGGCAGGGTAGGGAAAAATATTGCTTTAAACTAAGAGGGGGAGGAAGGTTCAGATGAAGGGAGATTTAGAAATCCAAAGATAAAAGTTGAGGCAATAGATAAATATTTTGATGTGGGTAAAGAGAAGGTGAGCGGGACAGGAAAGGTAATAAGGTTTAACGGTAATAGTGCATCAGAGGGTAAGGTCCATGTAGATAATAATAATAAAGTGAATTCAATTTTATGTTTTTTTTAATCTGAATGTGTGGATCATCTGCAATAAGATAGAAGAACTGTTGGCACAAATGGAGATCTAACTACCATATGGTTGCAAGGTGACCAAGATTGGGAAATAAATATTCCAGAGTACACATGTCAAAAAGACAATAGAAGAGGAGGAGGGGTAGCCCTGGTAATAAAGGATGACATAAGGACATGAGTGAGAAAGGCTCTTGGCTCAGAAAATAAGGAAATAGAATCTGTATGGGTGGGGATTAGGAACAAACAACAAAAATCAGAAACACTGGTGGAAATAGACGATAGGCCCCCTAATAGTAGTTATACCATTGGACATTAACCAAGAAATTATTGAAGATTGTAACAAAGGCAATGTAATGGTTGTGCAGTGGGACAGCTTTAATGTTCATATAGTCCAGACCATATTGGCAAAGGTGGTCTGGAAGGTGAGTTTGTATAATGCTTTTGTGACAGTTTCCTGGAGCAACATGTTCTGGAACCAGATATTTTTGATCCAGTATTGTGCAATGAGGCAGGATTAATTAGTCGTGTCATAGTAAAAGATCTACTGGGAAATAGTGATCATAATACAACTGAATTCCACATTAAGCTTGAAAATAACAAATGCCAACCGCAAAGAAGAATCTCAAATTTAAACCCAGTCGATTACATAGGTATGAGGGGAGACCAGGCTAAGGATGATTGGGTAAATAGGCTAAAAGGTGGGGTGCTAAGACAGTTGGAAACATTTAAAGAAACAATTCAAAATGTTCAGCAAAAATATATTTCATTTAAGAAACATAACCACAGCAAGAAAGATCTATCTGTGGTGAGCTAAATAGATCAGATTAAAAGAGGTGGCTTATAATTTTGCAAAGAATAATAGAAAGCCCCTTTATTTAAATTGCCCCTGTTTTTCCTACCTACCAAAATGAATCACTTCACATTTCTGTGTTAAATTTCATCTGCCACTTATCCACCCAGTCCAACAATCTGCCCTTTTGAAGTTTAACGCTATCCTTCTCACAGTTCACAATACTTCCAAGTTTTGTTTAAAAGAACATAAGAAATATGAGCAGGAGTAGGTCATTCAGCCCCTCAAGCCTGCCCTGCCATTCAATAAGATAAAATTTTGAAATTGTGCCTTGTACACCAAGGTCTCAGTCATTTATATATCAGGAAGAGCAAGGGCCCTAACATTGACCTCTGGGGAACATAAAAGGAAATCCCAAAGTATTCTATAAGTACATCAGTAGTAAAAGGGTGGTAAAAGGAGGAGTCGGGCTGATTAGGGACCAAAACGGGGATTTAAACATAGAGGCAAGAGGCATGGTTGAGGAATACCTTGCATTTGTCTTCACCTACGAGGTAGATGCTGTCCAGGCCATGGTGACAGAGGAGGAAACTCAGTCACTAGAAGGGTTTAAAATTGATAAGGAGGAGATGTTTTTTCTTAATTCATGGGATGTGGGCTTCGTTGGCTGGGCGAGCATTTATTGCCCATCCCTAGTTCACAGAATCACAGAGTGCAGAAGAGGCCCTTCGGCCCATCGAGTCTGCACCGACACAGGAGAAACACCTGACCTACCTACCTAATCCCATTTACCAGCACTTGGCCCATAGCCTTGAATGTTATGACGTGCCAAGTGCTCATCCAGGTACTTTTTAAAGGATGTGAGGCAACCCGCCTCCACCTCAAGGGATATAGGGGCAGGGCAGGATGGGTTATTGAATGGTTGAGTAGGCTTGAGGGGTCATGTGACCTGCTCTTGTACCTATTTTTTAAGTTATGTCCTTATGTGATCTGGAGTGCACTACCTAAAAAGGTGCTAGAATCAGATTCAAAAGCAAATTATAAGAACTTAAGAAATAGGAGCAAGAGCAGGTCATAAGGCAGCTCAGGTCAGCAAATAAGATTGTGGCTGATCCTCAATCTCAGCTCCACATTCCCACCCCATCCCCATATCCTTTAATTCCCTTGGAGTCCAGAAGTCTACCTACCTGGGTCTAGAGTATATTCAACAACTGAGCTTTTTCTATGCCTCTATTTATTAACCCAAGTAACCAATATGCTTTTTAACCACCTTATCAACTTGCCCTGCTGCCTTTTTAAGATTTCTTTAGATCGTAAAATTTATGAATGTGTCTCCACTATTTAAGAGAACTCGAGGGGGAAACCTAGTTCGTCCAGCATCTGTTGGGGAAATTAATGTAATTAAGGATAGAGGGACTGGATCCCTTGGAAGTTTTCAGCTGTTCAGAGAATCAGCATGGATTTGTGAAGGGTAGGTCATGCCTGACGAATCTGATTGAACTTTCTTTAGAGGTGACAGGATGTCAATGGATGTTATTTATATGGACTTCCAGACATTATTTTATAAATCCTTCAAGTCACTGTTAGCTAAAGTTGAAGCCCATGGAATTGAAAGCAGCTTCTTGACCTGGTTAGAAAATTGGCTGAGTGGCAGGAGCCAGAGTTGGGATTAAGGGCTAGAACTCTATAATTGAAGGATGTGACTAGATCCTACTGGGATCTGTAAGGAACTTCAATTCATATTTATTAATGACTTAGAGAGCCAGATATCCAAGTTTACTGATGACCAACAACATTTTTAAGTAGTGTCACTTGATACTTCTCTGCATTGAACTCCATCTGCCATTCTTTTGCCCATTATTAACATGCTGTCTGTTATCCTTGAGTCTACAATTGTCCTCTTTCATTATCAAC
This sequence comes from Cetorhinus maximus, assembly GCF_964194155.1. Lineage (NCBI taxonomy): Eukaryota > Metazoa > Chordata > Chondrichthyes > Lamniformes > Cetorhinidae > Cetorhinus > Cetorhinus maximus. The sequence goes on from NW_027596355.1 coordinate 48,311, forward strand.
TCTGCTGCCAAGTTTATGATCCTGCTCCCTAAACCTGAAACTGGGCCATTTATAAAAATTGAAAAGCTGAAGAGCCAGAAAGAGAGCAGGGCATTGTATAAAACACTGGTGAGGCCACAACTGGAGTATTGTGTGCAGTTCTGGTCAACACATTGCAGGAAGGACGTAATAGCTCTGGAGAGAGTGCAGAGGAGGTTTGCAGGAATGTTGCCGGGGTTAGAAAAGTGTAGCTACGAGGAGAGATTGGATAGGTTGGGGTTATTTTCCTTAGAACAAAGAAGGCTGAGAGGTGACTTGATTGAGGTGTACAAAATTATGAGGGGAATAGATAGAGTGGACAGGATCAAATTGTTTCCCTTGATGGAGAATTCTAGAACCAGGGGACATAGATTCAAGATAAGTGGCAGAAGGTGTCAGGGGACATGAGGAAGAACTTTTTTACGCAGAGGGTAGTGGGTGTCTGGAATCCGCTGCCCAAGTTGGTGGTCGAGGCAGAAACTTTAAACTCTTTTAAAAAGTACCTGGATCTGCACCTTAAGTGCTGTAAGCTGCAGGGCTATGGGCCGGGTGCAGGAAGGTGGGATTAGAAAGGGCGCCTGGGTGTCTTTGAGCTGGCATGGACAAGATGGGCCGAATGGCCTCCTTCTGTGCTGCAACTTTTCTATGGTTCTATGGAAGGTGGCAAGCAACTGTCTTGAAACTTGGCTGTAACTCCTGACCCATGGACACCACCTTATTTGTAGTCTGTGCCCCTGAGGTGGAGCTGTTGCAGGAGGTAGTCCTGTGACATGCATAGAATGTGATGGGCTTGTTTTGTTTACATAGCTTTGGGGGTAACCCTGTTATCCACTAACCTTTCAGTTTGTTTCAAGCTCTGTGTTCTGGGTCACAGGTGGATCGCTATCAGCTAAAGAATGGTCACCACATCATTATTCTTGCTGAGGGTCGTTTGGTGAATCTTGGCTGTGCAATGGGCCATCCCAGCTTTGTAATGAGCAATTCTTTTACCAACCAAGTTCTGGCACAGATTGAGCTGTGGAGCAACCCTGGCAAATACCCAGTGGGTGTACACTTCTTGCCAAAGAAGGTGAGATCTGTCTTTTATCTGTAGCTGAACCTAGAGACAAATTTTATCTATAGACTCTGTTAGATTTGGATTTGTGAACTTTTCATCCTGCTCATAGCTACTTTAGGTCTTGGAATATGGAGAAGACTTGAACCTGTGTATATGTTTTCACATTGCTCAGTTATCTCGAGTGTTTCATGTAAAGTTAACATTTGAAGTGCGGTATCTGCTATTCTGTAGATAAATGGGGCAAGCATCGTGCACATAAACAGCAATGAAATGCATGGCCAGCTAATCAGTTTTCAATGGTAGCTTGGATTGAAGGAGGTGGCTGGCCTGCTTGAATAGTGCCATAGGATCCTCAGCACCTCTGATCCACTGGAATGATATGGGTGGGGTTTCAGTGCAGTTTGGCCTATAAATCAGAATAAATGCTTTCAAATCTCAAACTCATTTAAAACTCTTGCTTGTATCCCACTTCACACCAAGTTTTGGGTGGAAGATTTCCATAGCCTTTGTGAGGAAGTGTTTTCTACATCACTCCTGAATGGCCCAGCCCTAACTTTTAGGTTATGCCCCCTTATTCTGGACTGTTCCAGCAGAGAAAATAGCTTCTCTCTATATACTCTATCAGATCCTTTAATCTTTTATTCTTCTGTGGGATGAGTGTCACTGGCTGGGCCAGCATTTATTGCCCATCCCTAGTTGCCCTTGAGAAGGTGGTGGTGAGCTGCCTTCTTGAACCGCTGCAGTCCATGTGGTGTAGATACACCCACAGTGCTGTTAGGGAGGGAGTTCCAGGATTTTGACCCAGCGACAGTGAAGGAACAGCAATATATTTGCAAGTCAGGATGGTGTGTGGCTTGGAGGTGAATTTGCAGGTGGTGATGTTTCCATGCACCTGATGCCTTTGTCCTTCTAGGTAGTAGAGGAAAGTGCTGTCGAAAGAGGCATGGTGAATTGAACACCTCAGTTAGATTACCCTTTAATCTTCTATAATCAAGGAAATACAAGCCTAGTCTTTGCTACCTGTTCTCACAATGTAGCCTTTTTAGCCCGGAATCATTCTGGTGAATCTGCACTGACTCCCTCCGAGGTCAAAATATCCTTTGAGGTGCGGAGCCCAGAACTGAAACCAGTGATTCCAAATGGAGTCTAACCAGAACTTTGTACAGTGTAACCTAACATCTATTCCTTTGTATTCCTGTTCTCTCTAGATAAAAGCTAACATTACACATGCATTTTTATTTTTTCTCTATCTGTCCACTAGCTTTACGATTTCTGTACCTGGGCCCCTGGATCTTTCTGCTCATTTAATTCTTAGCTTCTCATCACTGAGGGAATATTCTGATCTATCTTTATGGGTCCAAGATGAATGTGCTCACACTTTCCACACACTAAACTCCATCTCCCACAGTTTTTCCCATTCACTTAATCTATCAATGTCTGTTTTAAACTTCCTGCTCCCATCTCCGTTTTTTTTTATTGTACCACTTATCCTCATGTCATTAGCAAACTTGGATGAAGAAATCGCCCTAAATCCAAGTCAATTATAAAATAGTGAAAAGCTTGGTCTCAATACAGATACAAAAGCAAAAATACCTTGGATGCTGGAAACCTGAAATACAAACAAAATGCTGGAAAAACTCAGCAGGTCTGGCAGCGTCTGCGGAGAGAGAAACAGTTAATGTCTTGAGTAGGTATGACGACTCTTCAGAACCAAAGGGAGGCAGAGATGTGAATTTCATGCTGTTGAAAGGGCAGGGGGGAAGGTCAGGTAGAACAAAAGGGAAGGTCTGGGATAGTTTAAAGGGTGGGAGAGGTTAAATAACAAAGATGCCATGGAACAAAAGGCAAAGGGAGTGGGAATGGTTGACATAGTTATACAGCACAGGAACAGGCCCTTCAGCCCATCGTGTCCATGCCGGCCATCAAGCACCTATCTATTCTAATCCCATTTTCCAGCAGTTGGCCCGTAGCCCTGTATGCTTTGGCATTTCAAGTGCTCATCTAAATATCTCAAATGTTGTGGGGGTTCCTGCCTCTACCACCCCCTCAGGCAGTGTGTTCCAGATTCCAACCACCTCGCAGTGAAAAGATTTTTCCTCAAATCTCCTCTAAACCTCCTGCCCCTTACCTTAAATCTATGCCCCCTGATTATTGACACCTCCACTAAGGGGAAAAGCTTCTTCCTAGCTATGCCCCTCATAAATTTTCTTCCTATCTATGCCCCTATCAGGTCCCCGCTCAGCCTTCTCTGCTCTAAGGAAAACAATCCTAGCCTATCCAGTCTCTCTTCAGAGCTGAAACGCTCCAGCCCAGGCAACATCCTGGTGAATCTCCTCTGCACCCTCTCCAGTGCAATCACCTCCTTCCTATAGTGTGGCAACCAGAATTGCACACACTACTCCAGCTGTGGTCTAACTAGCGTTTTATACAGCTCCAACATAACCTCTCTGCTCTTATATTCTATGCCTCGGCTAATAAAGGCAAGCATCCCATATGCCTTCTTAACCACCTTAGCTACCTGTGCTGCTGCCTTCAGGGATCTGTGGACATGTACACCAAGGTCCCTCTTATTCTCTGTACTTCCTAGAGTCCTACCATTCATTGTGTATTCCCTCGATGTGTTAGTCCTCCCAAAATGCATAAGGATTAAAAGTCCATTTGCCACTACTCTGCCCATCTTACCAGCCCATCTATATCATCCTGTAATCTAAGGCTTTACTCCTCACTATTTACGACACCAATTTTTGCGTCATCTGTAAACTTACTGATCATACCTCCTATATTCATGTCTAAATCATTAATGTACACTACAAACAGCAAGGAACCCAGCACCGATCCCTGCGGTACACCACTCGTCACAATTCCAATTGCAAAAAACAATCTTCGACTATCACCCTCTGTCTCCTGCCACTAAACCAGTTTTAGATCCAGTTTGCCAAATTGCCCTGGATCCCATGCAGGAGAATGCCTTGTCAAAAGCCTTACTGAAGTCCTTGTAGACTACATCAACTGCACTACCTTCACTACACAACCAGTCACCTCCTCGAAAAATTCAATCAAATTTGTTAGACATGATCTCCCCCTGACAAAGCCATGCTGACTATCCCTGATTAATCCCTGCCTCTCCAAGTGGAGATTAATCCTGTCCCTCAGAATTTTTTCCAATAGTTTCCCTACCACTGATGTTAGACTCACTGGCCTGTAATTACCTTGTTTATCCCTACTACCCTTCATGAATAATGGCACTTCTCCTGTGGCCAGAGAGGATTTGAAGTTGTCATAACGAACCAAAGCATTGGTCTAGAGTAAGTGTTAATGGCAGAATAATGGGCAGCTCTGAAAGCAAAAGCATGAAAATAAGATGCAAGCTGGTTACTTGGCAAAAAAAAGTAAAATAGAGGACAGAGTTCATGGTCTGAAGTTGTTGAACTCCATGTTGAGTCCAGAAGGCTGTAAAGTGCCTAATCGGAAGGAGAGGTGCTATTTCCCCCAACGTGCGTTGGGCCTCACTGGAACATTGTAGCAGGCCAAGGACAGAAATGTGAGCGTAAGAGCAAGGTGGTGAATGAAAATGGCAAGCAACCAGGAGGTTGGGGTCATGCTTGCAGATTGAATGGAGGTGCTCTGCAAAGTTCACTCAGTTTGTGTTTCTGTCTCCCCAATGTAGAGGAGACCGCATTGTGAGCAGCGAATATAGTTTACTAGATTGAAAGAAGTACAAGTGAATCAGTTTCACCTGGAAGAAATATTTGGGGCCTCGGACTGAGGAGACAGGGTGTAAAGGAGCAGCTCTTGCAGCTCCTACAAATGCATGGAAAGATGCTGTGGGAAGGGGATGAGGTGTTGGAGGGTGATAGAGTCGACCAGGGTGTTGTGGAGGGAGGAGTCCCTTTGCTTTGCTGGGAGGGGAGGGGTAGATTAGTTTGGTTGTGGCATCACACTGGAGGTGGCAGAAATGGCAGAGGATGGTCCTTTCAGTTTGGAGGATGTTGGGGTAGAAAGTGAGACCAAGGGGTACCCTAGCACAGTTCTGGAAGCGAGGGGAAGGGCTGAAAGCAGAAGTGCGGGAAATGAGTCGGACACTGTTTAGGGTCCTGTCAACCACAGTGGGGGATGGGGTGAGGGTGTGGGGGGAAAAAGGAAGACACGTCAGAAGTGCTGTTGTGGAGGTTAGCATCATAATAGATGTGACGGAGAAACTATGAGAATGGAATGGAGTCTTTAGAGTGTGAGGAGGTGTAGTTGAGGTGGCTGTGGGAGTCAGTGGGCTTGTAATGAATATTGGTAGACAGTCTATCACCAGAAGTGGAGAAAGGGAAGGGAAGTGTTGAAGATTAACCATGTGAAGTTGAGAGAGGGATGGAAATTGCAACTTAAATCAACTAATTTTTCCAGTTCTGGGTGAGAGCGGGAAACTGCACTGATGTTCCACAGACCCCACAAAAAGACAGACATAACTAGGGCCCATGCACCACCACCTGGAAGTTCCCCTCCAAGTCACTCACCATCCTGACTTGGAAATATATCGCCATTCCTTCACTGTCACTGGGTCAGAATCCTGGAACTCCCTCCCTAACAGCACTAGGTGTAACTACACCACATGGACTGCAGCGGTTCAAGAAGGCAGCTCACCACCACCTTCTCAAGGGCAATTAGGGATGGGCAATAAATGCTGGTCCAGCCAGTGACACCCACACCCCATGAATGAATAAAAAAAATATATGCAGGTACCTTTTGCCACACCTTTTATTTGGAGGAAGTGAGACAAGTTAAAGGAGAAATTGTTCAATGAGAGAACGTTCAGCCAGGTGGAAGATGATGGTGGATGGGGACTGTTCCGTCCTCCGTTCAGGGAAGAAGCATATGAACATTCGAAGTAGGAGTAGGCCATTCGGCCCCTCGAGCCTGCTCTGACATTCAATAAGATCATGGCTGACCTGATTGTAATCTCAACTCCACGTTCCCTCCTATCCCAATAACCTTTACTTTTCCACCCACCCTTGTTTATCAAGAATCTATCTAGCTCTGCCTTAAAAAATATTCAAAGACTCTGCTTTCACCGCCTTTTGGGGAAGGGAGTTCCAAAGACTCGACCCTCAGAGAAAAAAATTCCCCTAAATGGACAACCACTTATTTTTAAACAGTGACCCCTGATTCTAGATTCTCCCACAAGAGGAAACATCTCTCCACATCCACTCTGACAGGACTCCTCAGGATCTTATAGGTTTAAATTAAGTCACCTCTTACTCTTCTAAACTCCAGTGGATAGAAACCTAACCTGTCCAACCTTTTTTCATAAGACAACCTGCTAATTCCTGGCATTAGTCTAGTAAACCGTCCCTGAACTGCTAACACATTTACATCCTTTCTTAAATAAAGAGACCAATACTGTACACAGCACTCCAGATGTGGCCTCACCAATGCCTATGTAATTGAAGCATAACCTCCCTACTTTTATATTCAATCCTCCTTGCAATAAATGATAACATTCTGTTAGCTGTTCCATGATGTTTTGCAATTCATGCACTAGGACCCTAGATCCCCTCTGCATTTCAGGGCTCTGCAATCTCTCACCATTTAGATAATAAGTTTTTTTTTTCTGGTAGGGGGTAGAGGTGTGGAGGGATTGGATGTCCATTGTGAAGAGGTGGTTAAGGCCAAGAAACGAAATTGTTGAAATGACATAGACCGTCGGTGGAATCTCAAATGTAGGTGGGAAGGGACTTGACAAGGGGAGAAAAAATAGTCAAGATAGGAAGAAATGAGTTCAGTGGGGCAGGAACAGGCTGACACGATGGGTCTACCAGGACAGTACTGTTTGTGGATTTTGGGAAGGAGGTAGAAGCGGGCTGTGCGGAGTTGAGGGACTATAAGGCTGGAGGCTTTGGAGAGAAGATCTCCAAAGGCGATGAGGTCACTGATGTTCCTGGAAACGATGGCTTGATGTTCGGTGGTGGTGTTATGGTCCGGGGGAGGTAGGAAGAAGTGTCTGAGTCCACGTTCATCCTCTGCAAGGTAGACGTCGGTACGCCTTACAACAACAGCACCATCCTTATCAGCAATGTCGGGATTGCCCCACTACAGATTCCTGGGGAACATCACTCATCACGCTCTGCCAATTTGAATACATAACCATGACCCCTTACTGTTTTCTACCTTTCTAGTCAATTCCTTATCCAAGCCAGTAAGCTGTCCCCAATTTCAGCTGTCTCATTTTTGTTAACAGTCTCTTTATGTGCAGCCTCATTGAATACAAACATATGAATTAGGAGCAGAAATAGGCCATTCAGCCCCTTTGACCCTGCTCCGCTATTTAAAAGATCATGGCTGATCCGATTGTGGCCTCAGCTCCATATTCTTGCCTACCCTTGATAACCTTTGACCCCCTCGTTAGTCAAGAATCTATCTACCTCTGCCTTAAAGATATTCAATGACCTGCTTCCATTGCTCTCGAAGGAAGAGTGTTCCAAAGATTCACAATCCTCAAGAGAAAAAAATTCTCCTCATCTCCTTAAATGGGTGACCCCTTATTTTTAAACTGTCCCCTATTTCTAGTCTCAATGCTTTCCAAAAACCCATATAAATAACATCTTATCTAGCAGGTTAATTACCTCCTCAAAAATTCAACAGGTTCCTTAGAAACGTTACAAATCCATGCTAATCAGCTCATATTTTGTCCAAATGCCCAGTTACTTGGTCCTTAATAAGATTCTAGTATCTTCCCCACAATTGACATTGGCCTAATAGGATTGGAATTTCCTGATTTGTCTCTCTTACCCTTCTTAAACATTGTTCATTTTCCAATTAAGGGCACACTTTCTGAATTGGGTGTTTTGGCAGATAGTGACCAGGGTATCTAAAATTTCCTCACCCTCTACCTTGAATACTCTGGAGTGGAAGCCAGTTGGTCCTGGAGATTTGTCTCTTTAATCTCATTAGCTCCTCTGTCACCATGTTTTTCGACTTGTATTAAATCTAGTCAATTGCGCCACTTGGTTTATGTTTAATTTTCTTCATATCTCATTTTATCACATCCTCCGCTGTGATTGATACAAAGTCGCTATTTTGTAACTCTGCCGTTTCCTGATTTCCAATTGCAATATTCCCTGGGAGCCCACTTTAAAAATGTTTTTTTTCCTGTATTAAGTTGTGTCTCATAATCTCGCAAGGTTTTTCTTTTAATCCTTTCTTCGCAGCACTATTTTCTTTGTATCTGTTCTTTCTATTTCCCAGTCTGTAGGATCTCTATTGTTTTCTGCAGCATTGTCACCTCTCTCCCTCCTCCCTCATTGCACCTGACTTTTCTTTCAGCATGCTCTCACTTTAAATTATCCAAAACTCTGCCATATCCCAAAATAAGTCCTGTTTGGCCTTCACCCCAGGCCTCATTGGCCCAAGTCCTCTACAAATCTCTCCATGGCCTCTACACAGTGTACCTCAGCCCTATGTCTTCCTACAGCCTCCAATCCCTTTTCATGTGTATCCTGTCCTCCACTAATCCACCTTTGGCAGAGCCATCAGCTGCCTTGGTCCTACTACCCCTGCCTCACTTTAAAAAGCCGCATTAAATCGATCTCAAATTAAACTTTTGATCATCTCTCCAATTGCTGCCCACACTCCTTTGTTTCCTGCTGAAAAGCCGTGCACCATTTTTCTACTCGGAATGTCTTTCTGAAGGATTGCTCCAGCTGTGTTGTCTTTAACATGCTACCTTTCTGACTTCCTCAGCTGGACGAGGCAGTGGCTGCTGCCCACCTGGAGAAACTGGGAGTGAAATTAACCAAACTGACACCAGATCAAGCGTCTTACCTTGGAATTCCTGAATGTGGGCCCTTTAAATCGGATCATTACAGATACTGAACACTTGCTTATTTCCATGAAAACCAAAGCATAACAACATTCCTCTGAGGGGTTTAACTTGTTGGCATTTGTGATGGATCTTCATTGTGCATCAAATGGTTACAAAATCCCAGGAAAATTATTGCTCTGTTCTTAAGCAGTTGTGATCATTTAATCACCAAAGCTTCTTAATTTTGTACCTGCATTGATGTTGAAATAAAATCCTGCTGAAACATTCTTGTATTTGAGCTTTCCTGATTTTAAACTCAGGGTTTTTTTTCCTGAAATAGCTGTGTGTAAATTCATTACCTAGTGTAGAGCTTCTGTTTTGTTCTGTGGATGTGGGTGATTCATCTATAGAAGCTTCAAACCCGAGCTCAAAATCTACACCGACACCAGATTGCAGGAGAGGGAGCACACCACTGTCAGAGGGTCAGGGCTGAGGGGCTGTGTGGTGGACCTAGGTGGGGAATGTCTGGCTGCACCCATGCTGGAATGCCCCAGTTTGCACATATTGGGCAAGGCCAGAATCTGGTTCATCTGCAGTGTCCTCTGTTGCTAAATAGCCTAGACTGTGAAAATTTTCATGCTAACACCAAGAATAAGTATTTGGGTGAATTATCAGAACATTAGTATCTTTTGGGAAGTTAAATTAACTTGTCAGGGATGCGGGAACCAGGAGATAATCAGGAACACCAAGGTGCACAGAATATCGGGAGAGACAGATAGCACTAGAATATGGAATGATAAGTTAATAGGTGAGGTCAGAGTACGGGAGAAAGTAATAAAGTCTAAATCGGGGTTACTGTGAACGCATGGAGTGTGGTAAGTAAGATTGGTGAGCTACAGGTGCAGATTGCCATGTGGAAATATGGAGTTATAACAGAGATCTGATTCAAAGAAGGGCAGAACCTGAAGGGGAGGTCGTGTCTCACTAACTTGATCGAGTTTTTCGAGGAAGTGGCAAAGATGATCGATGATGGAAGGGCAGTGGATGTTATCTACATGGATTTCAGTAAGGCCTTTGACAAGGTCCCTCATGGCAGACTGGTACAGAAGGTAAAGTCGCACGGGATCAGAGGTGAGCTGGCAAGATGGATACAGAATGGGCTTGGTCATAGACAGAGGGTAGCAGTGGAAGGGTGCTTTTCTGAATGGAGAGCTGTGACTAGTGGAGTTCCGCAGGGATCAGTGCTGGGACCTTTGCTTTTTGTAGTATACATAAATGATTTGGAGGAAAATGTAACTGGGTTAATTAGTAAGTTTGCAGACGACACTAAGGTTGGAGGAGTTGCAGATAGTGAAGAGGATTGTCAAAGGATACAACGGGATATAGATCGGTTGGAGACTTGGGCGGAGAAATAGCAGATGGAGTTTAATTCGGACAAATGTGAGATAATGCATTTTGGAAGGTTTAATACAGGCAGGAATTATACAGTAAATGGCAGAACCCTTAAGTGCATCGACGGGCAGAGGGATCTGAGTGTGTAGTTCCACAGGTCACAAAGTGGCAACGCAGGTGGATAAGGTAGGAAGGATTATGGCATGCTTGCCTTCATCGGCAGGGGTATTGAGTATAAAAGCTGGGAAGTCATGCTGCAGCTGTATAGAACCTTGGTTAGGCCACACTTGGAATATTGCATGCAATTCTGGTCACCACATTACCAGAAGGATATGGAGGTGTTGGAGAGGGTGCGGAGGAGGTTTACCAGGATGCTGCCTGGTCTGGAGGTTATTAGCTATGAGGAAAGGTTGGAGAAACTCAGATTGTTCTCACTACAGCAACGGAGATTGAGGGGCGACTTGATAGAAGTTTACAAAATTATGAGTGGCATGGACAGAGTAGATAGTCAGAAGCTTTTTCCCAGGGGGGAAGAGTCAATTACATGGGGACATAGATTTAAGGTGAGGGGAGAAAACTATAGAGGAGATGTGCGGGGCAAGTTTTTTACGCAGAGGGTAGTGAGTGTCTGGAATTCGCTGCCAGAGGAGGTGGTGGAGGCAGGTACGATAGTGGTGTTTAAGAGACAGCTTGACAAATACATGAATAGAATGGGAATAGAGGGATACGGACCCCAGAAGTGCAAAATGTTTTAGCTGACGGGCAATATGATCGGCGCAGGCTTGGAGGGCCGAAGGGCCTGTTCCTGTGCTGTACTTTTCTTCGTTATTGTTCTTGTTCTAGGACCAGGTATTAAATATTCCTGGATACAAGGTGTTCAAGAAAGATAGAAAAGGAGGAGGAGTGGCAGTATTGCTTAAGGAGAGCATTGCAGTGTTGGAGGAAGAGAATGTTCTGGAGGGGGAAAAGACGATCTATTTGGATTGAGCTAAGGAACAAAAAGGTGCAGTTGCATTGCTCAGTGTAGCCTATAAGGTACCAGCTATTGGGAAGCATAGAAGAACAAATTTGCAAGGAAATTTAGAGGTGCAAACATTATATAGTTAAAATGGGGGTTTCCATCCAAATATAAACTGGGATAGCGATAGTGTAAAGGGCAGAGAGGAGCAAGAGTTCCTATCACAAGTTCAGAAAAAAAATTCTGTGTCCATTCTGATGAGAAAGAAGGCACTGCTAGACCTGGTTCTTGGGAATGAGGTGGGCCAAGTGGATCAAATGTTAGTTGGAGAACATGTAGGGGACAGTGATCATAGTCAACCTAAATCTTATGATACAATGAGAAAGGACAAGGAACAATCCAGGGTAAGAATAATTAACTGGGGGGAAATCAATTACTTCAATGGGTAAGAATGAGTCTGGTAAGTATTGCTGAAAAAAGGTTGAGTGCAAGACAAAAAGCTTGGACATGTCTCTTTCTTCAGTATTACTCAGGTTCTATATGACCAAATGACCATTACTGAAATAAAAGCAAAATACTGCAGATGCTGGAAATCTGAAACAAAAACAGGAAATGCTGGGAAAATGTTAACTGTCTCTCTATAGATGCTTGTCAGACCTGAGTTTTTCCAGCATTTTTATTTCCAGCTGTTTTTATTTCAGACTATTACTGAATTTGGATCTAGTAAGAACAAATAAGTTAGTGTCAAAGATTGGCAGGAAAAATAGTAGCTAAACAATGTACTACCTTCAAAGATAAAAGTTGAGGCACAGTGAAGGTATATTCCCTCAAAAGGGAAAGGTAGGATAAACAAATCCATTGCTCTCTGGATTACAAAAGAGAGAGAAATTAAGATTAAGAAAACGTGTGCTTATTGAGCAATTGAGAACCAGGCTGAATTTTTTTTATTTTTATGGGACATGGGCTTCATTGGCTAGGCCAGCATTTATTACCCATCCCTAATTGCCCCTGAGAAGGTTCAGAGGAAGGTGAAAAGGTAAATAAGAAGCAAAGACAGTATGAAAAGAGATTGGCAGCCAACATAAGGGGGAATCCCAAAGTCTTCTATAGGCATATAAATAGTAAAAGGAGGAGTAGAGCCAATTAGGAACCAAAAAGGGGATTTACGCATGGAGGCTGGGGAATTGACTGAGGTATTAAATGAATACTTGACATCTGTCCTTACCAAGGAAGAAGATACTAACTAGCCCATGGTGAATGATGAGGGAATTCAGACACTAGAAGAGTGTACAATTGATAAGGAGGATGTATTGGATAGGCTGCTTGTACTTAAAGTTGATAAGTCACAGGGAATAAATAATTACACCCAAGGATACTGAGGGAAATGAGAATGGAAATTACAAAAGCACTGGCCATAATTTCAGTTGCCTTTACACTAGGAACTACTATCTGAATCATGGGTTAACTGGCATAGGGTAAATAAAGTTGAGTTAAATGCGCGGCTCAAAGATTTGTGTGGGAGGAATGGGTTCCAGATTCATGGGGCACTGGCACCAGTACTGGGGTAGGATGGAACTGTTCTGGTGGGACGGGCTTCACTTGAACCATGCTGGGACCATTGCCCTGGCGAATTGAATAACTAGGGCTGTAGAGAGGGCTTTAAACTAAATAGGGTTCTGGAGAGGGGATAAGTAGATTTACAAAGCAAAAGGATGTGGCATTGCAGGGCAGCTACTTAGGTAATGATACCCAGAGTATGACAGGAAGGGACAGAGTGTACAAATATTAAAAAAAACAGCAGCAGGGTCAAAGAGGGGAGGGGAATGGTAAAAAGGCAAAATTAATGCTGCTTTACTTAAATACACGTAGTATTCAGAACAAAATAAATGAATTAATGGCACAAATAGAGATTAATGGGTATGATCTTATAGCCATTACGGAGACATGGTTACAAGGAGATCAAAGCTGAAAACCAAATATTCAGGGGTATATGATTTTTCGAAAGGGCAGGCAGGAAAGAAAGGGTGGTGGGGTAGCTTTGTTAGCACGAGATGGAATAAGTGTAATAGCCAGAAATGATCTTGGATCGGAAGATGTGGAATCCATATGGATGGAGGTAAGAAATAACAAAGGGAAGCAAACATTGGTGGGAGTAGTCTATAGGCCCCGAACAGTAGCTATGTTGTAAGACAGAGAATGAATCAGGAGATAATGAGGGCATGTAAAAAAGGCAGCATATTAATCATGGGTGTCTTTTCTTGTAGATTGGGAAAATAAAATTGGCAGAGGTACCATTAGCAAGAATTCATGGCGTATCTGGGACTGTTCCCTAGAACAATATGTTGTGGATCCAACCAGGGATCAGGCTATTTTGGATCTGGTAATGTGTAATGAGGCAGATTTAATAAATGATCTGAGTAAAAGATCCCCAAGAAACAGTGACCATAACATGGTAGAATTTAGCATTCAGTTTCACAGTGAGAAACTTAGTTCGGAACTAACTGTGCTAAACTTAAATAAGGGTAATCATAAAGGAATGAGGGCAGAGTTGGCTGGGGTGGACTGGGAAAGCAGAAAAGATGGTTGATGAACAATGGCAGACATTCTTTTTTATAATTCATAATTCACAATAAAGATATATCCCAGTGAGGAAGAAGGATTGAAGGAAAGGAATAAACCAACCATGGTTAACAAAGGAAGTTAAGGACAGTAACAAAGTGAAAGAAAAAACATACAATGTGGCAAAGATTAGTGAAAAGCAGGAGGATTGAGAAAGTTTTAAAAAAACAACAAAAGATGGCCAAAAAAGTAATAGAGAGGGAGAAAATAAACATTGAGGGTAAACTAGCAAGTAATATAAAAACAGACAATAAGAGCTTCTTTAAATATATAAACAGGAAGAGAGAGGCCAAAGTGAACATAGGCCCCTTAGAGAATGAGGCTGGGGGAATAATAATGGGGAACCAAGAAATGGCAGAGGAGTTGAATAAATACTTTGCATCAGTCTTCATGGTAGAAGATACTAATAGCATTCCAAAAATATTAAATAATCATGGGGCAAATGGGGAGGGAGGAAATAAATGCAATAACTATCACTAGAGAAAAAGTCCGAGGGAAACTAATGGGGCTAAAGGCTGATAAGTCACCTGGACCTGATGGGTTGCATCCTAGGATATTAAAGGAAGAAGCTACAGAGATAGTGGATGCACTGGTAGTAATCTTCCAAGAATCCTTAGATTCTGGAAAAGTCCCAGAGGATTGGAAAACTGCCAATGTAACACCCTTATTCAAAAAGGGAGGGGGAAAAAAACAGATAACTATGGACCAGTTAGCTTAACATCTGTCATTGGGAAAATGTTAGAGTCTTTTATAAAGGATGTAATAGCAGAGAATTTAGAAATGTGTAATCTAATCAAGCAGAGTCAGCATGGCTTCATGAAGGGGAAATCATGCCTGACAAATTTATTAGAGTTCTTTGAGGAGGTAACAGGCAGGATAGATAAAGGGGAACCAGTAGATGCAATTGTATTTGGATTTCCAAAAGGTGTTCGATCAGGTACCACACATAAGGCTACTTAATAAGGCTACAGTGTGCTTGCACACGAACAGGAGAGAGAGCAGTTCCTGAGTGGGGCACAGCCAGAGTGGGTATTGGCACTTGTTGCAAAGTGGGAATTGAACAGCACAGGGGACGAGGTGCTCTTTGCATTTTTTCCTTGCTATCCAACTTCTTAAATCTTCAGAGCGTGCTGCCACAGGAGAGGCCTCAAGGTAAAGGAATCTCTGGTAAGTAGTGGGTAAGGTATTTATTAATTTAATCGCTTATAGTTTAAGGTCTTTTTGTGGTTTACAGTTTGTATATTCTACAGTAACGAGGATCAGGAAAGAAGAGCCCTAGAGTAATTGACTCAATAGGTTTAATTTAAAGGGATAAGTCATGGCAGGAGCGCTCAAAGCCATGGTGTGGTCCTCGTGCTCCATGTGGGAAGCCGGGGACATTTCCAGTGCCCGGGACCAGCATGTGTGCAGGAAGTGTGTCCAGCTGCAGCTCCTGGAAGCTCGGGTTTCAGAGCTGGAACGGCGGCTGGGGACACTGTGGAGCATCCGTGAGTCTGAGAGCATCGTGGATAGCACGTTTAGAGAGGTGGTCACACCGCAGATGAAGGGACTTGAGGAAGGAAAGGAATGGGTAACCACCAGGCAGTCCAAGAGGAACAGGCAGGTAGTTCAGGAGTCCCCTGGGGTCCCGCTCGCAAATCAGTATTCCATTTTGGAGGCTGATGAGGTTCCTCCAGGGAGTGGGGACAGAGCCAAGCTTCTGGCACCACAAGCAGCCAGTCTGTACAGGAGGGGAGGAAGAGCAATAGTAATAGGGGATTCTATAGTCAGGGGAACAGATAGGCGCTACATGACTCCAGGATGGTATGTTGCCTCCCTGGTGCCAGGGTCCTGGATGTCACTGAGCGGCTGCAGGGCATTCTGAAGGGGGAGGGTGATAAAGCAGAGGTCATGGTACATGTTGGTACCAATGACATAGGTAGAAAGAGGGATGAGGTCTTGCATCAAGAATTCAGGAAGCTAGGAAGTAGACTAAAAAGCAAGACCTCTCGGGTTGTAATCCCAGTGCCACGTGCTAGCGAGCTCAGAAATAGGAGAATAACGCAGATGAATACGTGGCTTAAGAGTTGGTGCAGGAGGGAGGGCTTTAGATTCCTGGATCACTGGGACCATTTCTGGGGAAAGTGGGACCTATACAAGCGGGACGGTCTACATCTGAAGCAGAGCAGGACTAACATCCCTGCGGGTGGGTTTGCTAGTTCTGTTGGGAGGAGTTTAAACTAATTCGGCAGGGGGAGGGGACTCAGAATGTTAGCAGAATAGGGACACATCATAATACAGTAAAACAATCAAGTCAGAGGGAGTACAGCTGCATTAAGCTTCAAGGGAGTAAGGCAAAGCTGAATGGCCTCTACTTTAATGCCAGGAGTATTACATAAAAAACGGATGAGTTAAGGGTGAGGATTGACACGTGGAATTGTGATATAGTAGCCATCACTGAGACGTGGTTGAGGGAGGGGCAGGATTGGCAGCTCAATGTCCTGGGATATAGAATCTTCAGGCGAGACGGGGAGGGGGTAAAAGAGGAGGAGGCGTTGTATTATTAGTTAAGGAGTCAGTTACTGCAGTGAGGAGAGGTGATATCTTGGAGGGGGCATCGAATGAAGCTTTGTGGGTAGAGTTTAGGAATAAAAAAGGGGCAGTCACATTATTAGGCGTTTATTATAGACCCCCAGATAGTCAGCGGGAAATTGAGGAGCAAATATGTGCACAATTTGTGGAGGTGTGTAAAAACAATAACAATAGGGTAATTATATTAGGTGATTTTAACTTTCCCAACATTAATTGGGATAGACATAGTGTTAAGGGCTTGGACGGAGTGGATTTCTTGAAATGTGTACAGGAGAACTTTTTAGGTCAATATGTAGAGGGTCCAACAAGGCACGGTGCAGTGCTGGACCTAAGTCTGGGGAATGAAGCCGGACAGGTGGCTGAGGTGGTGGTGGGCGAGCATTTTAGTGATAGCGACCACAACATGGTACAGTTTAAGTTTGTTATGGACAAAGAAATAGACAAGTTGCAAAAAAATGTTTTGGATTGGGGGAGAGTGGATTTTAGTAAAATAAGACAGGATCTGGCCAAGGTGGACTGGGAACAGCTATTTGTGGGGAAATCTACAGAGGAACAGTGGGGGGTGTTCAAAAAGGAAATGGGGAGGGTTAAGGCTCAACATGTTCCCTCTAGGGTGATAGGAAGGAGTAACAAGCCCAGAGAACCATGGATGACCAGAGATATTCAGGTTACGATGAGAAGGAAAAGAGAGGCTTTTAGCAGGTACAAGGGAAGCAAATTAGTGGAGACATTAGTGGAGTACAAAAAGTGCAGGGTGGAGCTTAAGAAAGCAATTAGGAGAGCAAAGAAGGGATATGAGAAAGCTCTGGCTGGTAAAAGTAGGGAAAATCCCAAGATATTCTATAAGTAAATCAATGGGAAAAGGATAACCAGGGAAAGAGTAGGGCCCATAAGGGACCAAGGGGGCAATCTATGGGTGGAGCCAGAGGACATCGCTAGAGTGATGAATGAATACTTCACATCCGTCTTCACCCAAGAGAATGAGGATGAAGGTATCGAACTCAGAGAGGGAGACTGCGAGGTTCTTAAGCAAATTGATATAGGGAGTGACAAGGTATTGGAGGTGTTTTCAGGCTTAAAAGTGGACAAATCTCCAGGTGCGGATGATTTGAGTCCCAGACTGCTGAGGGAGGCAAGGGAGGAGATCGCAGGGGCTCTGACCCAAATTTTTAATTCCTCTCCGGCCACGGAGGAGGTGCCAGAGGACTGGAGAACAGCTAATGTGGTTCCGCTATTTAAGAAGGGTTGTAGAGAGAAGCCAGGGAACTACAGGCCAGTGAGTCTCACGTCAGTGGTAGGGAAACTATTGGAGAAAATTCTGAAGGAGAGAATCTATCTCCACTTGGAGAGGCAAGGTTTGATCAGGGATAGTCAGCATGGCTTTGTCAGAGGGAGGTCATGCCTAACAAATTTGATTGAATTCTTTGAGGAGGTGACCAGGCGTGTAGATGAGGGTAGTGCAGTTGATGTAGTTTATATGGATTTCAGCAAAGCCTTTGACAAGGTCCCACATGGGAGACCTATAAAGAAGGCAAATGTACATGGGATACAGGGTAATTTGATAAGGTGGATTCAAAATTGGCTTAGCTGTAGGAGACAGAGGGTGATGACAGAAGGATGCTTTAGTGACTGGAAGCCCCTGTACAGTGGCATACCACAGGGATCTGTGCTGGGTCCCCTTTTATTAGTCATTTATATAAACGACATAGATAACTATGTGGGGGGTAGTATTAGTAAGTTTGCGGATTGCGCAAAGATTGGCCGGGTGGTTAACAGTGAGGTTGAGTGTCTTGGGCTACAGGAAGATATAGATGGGATGGTCAAATGGGCAGATAAGTGGCAGATGGAATTTAACCCTGAAAAGTGTGAGGTGATACAATTTGGAAGGAGTAATTTGACAAGGAAGTATTCAATGAACGGCATGACACTAGGAAGTTCTGAGGCACAAAAGGACCTTGGCATGTGTGTCCGTAGATCTCTGAAGGCGGAGGGGCATGTTAGTGGGGTGGTGAAAAAGGCATTTGGGACACTTGCCTTTATCAATCAAGGCATAGATTACAAAAGTAGGGAGGTCATGTTGGAGTTGTAGAGAACCTTAGTGAGGCCACAGCTGGAGTACTGTGTGCAGTTCTGGTCGCCACATTATAGGAAGGATGTGATTGCACTGGAGGGGGTGCAGGGAAGATTCACCAGGATGTTGCCTGGGATGAAATATTTAAGTTATGAAGAGAGGTTGGATAAACCTGGGTTGTTTTCATTGGAGCAGAGAAGGCTGAGGGGCGACCTGATCGAGATGTACAAGATTATGAGGGGCATGGACAGGGTGGATAGGGAGCAGCTGTTCCCCTTAGTTGAAGGGTCAGTCACAAAGGGGCATAAATTCAAGGTGAGGGGCAGGAGGTTTAGGGGGAATGTGAGGAAAAACCTTTTCACCCAGAGGGTGGTGACGGTCTGGAATGCGCTGCCTGGGAGGGTGGTGGAGGCGGGTTGCCTCACATCCTTTAAAAAGTACCTGGATGAGCACTTGGCACGTCATAACATTCAAGGCTATGGGCCAAGTGCTGGTAAATGGGATTAGGTAGATAGGTCAGGTGTTTCTCATGTGTCAGTGCAGATTTGATGAGCCGAAGGGCTTCTTCTGCACTGTGATTCTGTGATAGTGATACTTGGAAGGACCACTTAAAACAATTAGAATCTCTGTTTAGAAAACTGCAGTCAGTTGATTTGGTAATAAGCCTTGCCAAAATTGGGCATATTGTAGGGCAAGGACAAGTGCTGCCAAGAAGGTACAGGCATTGGCGGAGTTCCTTGCCCCTAATACTAAGCAGAAGATCATGAGTTTTTTGGAAATGTGTGGGTTTTACCACAAATTTGTACCAAATTTCAGCACTACAGCTGCTCAACTGACGGACTTGCTACAAAAGAAATCTAAGGCAGTGTGATTGGAGAGAGCCAAGCAATTTTTGAAAGGCTGAAAACAATTTTGATCAATGAACCAATGTTGACTGCTCCAAATTACACTAAAACTCTTCAAAGTAGCAATTGATGCTAGTGATCTGGGGGTAGGCGCTGTCCTGTTACAAGAAGACAAATCGGGCATAGAAAGGCCAGTGGGCTGCTTTTCCAAAAAACAAAACCAAAAATGATACACTACAGTGGAGAAGGAAACCCTGGGCTTGCCATTGGCTCTTAAAACATTTTGACATGTATGTCTGCCACAGGGAGACACTGGTATACACTGATCACAGCCCACTAGCCTTTATGGAAAAATTTACAAACCTGATTGCCAGACTATTTCATTGGAGTTTATTACTAAAGATTGGTTCCTGGGATGACAGGGTTGTCTTATGGTGGGAGGCTGAGTAAAAAAGGGCTATACTCTCGAGTTTAGAGGGACGAGAGGTGATCTCAGTGAAACAGACAAGATTTTGTTTTTAATTTATTCTTTCGTGAGGTGTGGGCATCACCACCAAATCAGCTGGTGGCTTGAGTGGTTTGCTAGGCCATTTCAGAGGGCAGTTAAGAATCAACCACATTGCTATGGATCTGGAGTCACAGGTAGGCCAGACCAGGTAAAGACAGCAGATTTCCTTCCCAAAAGGTCATTAGTACACCAGATGGGTCTTTACAACAATCAATGATAGTTTCGTGGTCACCATTACTGAGACTAGCTGTTATGTTCTTGATTTTCCAGATAGGTTTCTCATTTGAGATATCAAACTTTAGTTACAGGCTGAAGCAGCAGTTACACACTTCCATCAAACTCCATAACTAGAAGAACTCCCACTCTAAGGCTCCCTGTGGTTAGAGCTGATTCATTCACACTGTCACATGATACTATACAATAAGGCTTAAAGCTAAAGTTACTACATTCCTTAAAGCTACAATCACTACACTAGCTTTTTTTAATTCCAGATTTTTCATTAATTGAATTTGATTACAGCAACTGTCATGGTGGGATTTGAACCTTTGCTTCCAGAGTATTAGCCTGAGCTTCTGGATTACTAACCCAGCAACATTACCATTATGCCATTGCTATTCTGAAGGGGCTTGGCAGGGTAGCCTTGAGAGGTTTCATCCCCTGGCTGTGGCATCTAAAACATGGGGCACAGTCTCAGTATCAGGGCCAATCATTTCAGACTGAGATGAGGCAAAATTTCTTCGCTCAAAGTGAATCTTTGGAATTGTCAACCCAGAGTGTTGTGGATGGTGCATCGTTAAGTATATTCAAGACTGAGAATGACAAATTTTTGATCTCTCAGGGAATCAAGCAAAATAGGGAGCAGGCAGGAAAGTGGAGTTGAGGTAGATCAGCCATGATCATATTGAAAGGTGGAACAGGCAGGTACTCCCATTCCGATTTCTTATGTTATGCAACTTGCGTGGCAGTGTGTCGTCCGAATATTGTTTGAAAAGCACAATTAGAATGCTGTTTGCTACTGAGTCCGAATGATCAGAAATCATTTGCACCACTAACAGAACAGGCTTACAACATTTCAACCTGGGTTTGGTTCAAATTCAGAGGTGAGTAGCCACTAGACATTGCTTCTTGCTTTCAAATATTTGCATTTCCAACCTTGCCCTTGTGAATTTAGAGAATCTACACGTCTTATCTGTCTGAGAGTTTTATTGCATCATTTTGCACATATTTGATATATTTTTGAGAGCAATGCAGCTTAGAAATATAAAATAAACCTTCAAAATCTTAATTCATCCAGCACAATATATGTATCTCATCAAATAACATTCGATCATGGTGCAAGAATTATAGATTACAATTGATAGGGATGAGACAAGATATTACAATTAGCAATCAAAATTGAGTATAACAAATACAGAATTACATAATTCAATATGGTTAATAACTAAAATATATTGAAAAATTTCTAATAAAATGCAGATCAGAATTTACAAAATTCTATTGAAATAAAGAACTCCCATTAATCTGCTGTATTGGAAAGTGCATAAATGATTCTTGAGTCAAGGAGTGTTTTTAGTGCCTTTCACTACTTTCCTTTTTGGGTTGTACTGTTCAGTTACTTGTCATTGTGTTGGATATTTTAAGGTCACAATTACATGTTGCTCCCTAACAGATCATTAGCTGCAGTCAGCAAGACTCGCTTTAACTTGTACGTTTGTGAAAACTAACTGCTGCTTACATCACACTGAGCTGCTTCCAGTTCATTACCGTACAAAGAAATCTCCAGTAACTTTATAGATTGCCTACAAATAAGTGAGCATTTTGCAAACTCAGTCTCATATCATTTTGCTGTTTTATTTCACAGGATGTGGGCTGAAAGGCGAATGTCTCAGAAACCTCAGCGAGGATGTAGTGATCTCCTTATTTCACATCCCTGATTACCCATAGTTGAGTAACCCACACTTACCTTTAATTTTGTTCCATCCTTTACTCACAAAGACTTAACAGCAGAGATTTAACTGTATAAAGTGAGACAGTAGGAAAGTTAAACCCTAGGCTTGCTGTCCTTTCCTGCTTTGCTATCATTTTTTTCCCCAGACTTTCAACAGTTGGATCCTCGGTCCAAGGGAGCTTTGCTCTTGACCAGACCTTGGCCCAGAAATGCTTGCTGTTGACACCAGATCTCGAGGGCTCACTTTACCGAGTTACACTCATTTCCCTAGTACAGCAAATATCAAAAACAGGTATGGATTTATGGCAGGTTTTGGTCTCACTGCATTTCTCCAGGACTTCCTGGATGGGTGGTACTCAAGTGCCTAGTGTAGATTGAAAGTAGATAGAGGATTCGCCCGATCTGATAATATTCTTGGTCTACAAATTCACTTCTTGTTATTAAAAGATTTGGGAATTCTGGAAAAGGCATCAGACACAGGACGGCATTAGACCTTGTTCTGGGACTCTTGCTCACCCTGGGGCACATGGCCACCTGGAAGATTGTTGAAAAGGTGCAAGGCTCCTCCTGCCCCGGGACAATGTTCAGTCTCTTGTAACGGCTGGAGTGGATGAAATACTTGTAGTGAGGAATATGGCTCCGTGCCGACACTTCAGCTGGCAACAGCCAAGAATCACCCACTGGTAGGAACATTATCCTATCACATTAAATTAAACAGTTAGGGAAGACATTGGTAGTAATAGCTTGCCTCAACTTTCCTCACCCTATAGGCATCTGTTACCTCTGATATGATATTCATGAAAGATGTCCATATTTAATGTAGGCAGCTTTCCTGAAGCTGCTGTCCAGTATACGCAGTCCTGGCACTTCACCTTGTTGGAGACGTCGGTGTGTCGGGGAGGTCAGGGAGGTTGGGGAGGTCGGCGTGTCGGGGAGGTCGGGGAGGTCAGGGAGGTCGGGGAGGTCGGTGTGTCGGGGAGGTCAGGGATGTCGGTGTGTCGGGGAGGTCAGGAAGGTCGGGGAGGTCGGTGTGTCGGGGAGGTCGGCGTGTCGAGGAGGTCGGCATGTCGGGGAAGTCAGCGAGGTCAGGGAGGTCAGTGTGTTGGGGAGGTCGGTGTGTCGGGGAGGTCAGGGAGGTTGGGGCTGCCGGTGTGTCGGAGAGGTCGGGGAGGTCGGTGTGTTGGGGAGGTCGGGGAGGTCGGTGTGTCGGGAAGGTCGGGGAGGTCAGGGAGGTCAGAGAGGTCGGCGTTTCGGGGAGGTCGGTGTGTCGGGGAGGTCGGGGAGGTCGGCGTGTCGGGGAGGTCGGCATGTCGGGGAGGTCGGGGAGATCAGGGAGGTCGGGGAGGTCGGCGTGTCGGGGAGGTCGGCGTGTTGGGGAGGTCGGGGAGGTCAGGGAGGTCGGGGAGGTCAGCGTGTCGGGGAGGTCGGCGTGTTGGGGATGTCGTTGGGGATATCAGGGTGTTGGAGATGTCATCCTGCTGGAATTATCACCGTGCTGTAGCTGTGGATCTGCTGGAGTTGTGCGGGAGTGAGGAGTCAGCCATTGATGATCTTCTCACTAATGAACTGCGGCATTGTGTAAAGGATCAGGAAGATAAAGAGAGCCAGGATGACTATGACCAGCAGGCCAATTATATACCATTTGTAGTTCTTCCAGATAAAGTAGACAAAGGATTTCAAAGGGTTCGTGAACCAGTTGAAGGATGTGTTGGGTCGACTGGAGAATGATACAAAGACACAAATTAGCCAAACAGCTAATAGCAAGAACATTAAGACTATTAAGCAAGCAGCGATGCCATATTTGTTGTATTGAGGGTCTGATGTGTGAGAACTTTCAAAAAATGTGCAGGCTGGTGTGTCTCTCAAGCATTACTACACACTTTCCCATTCACCCTTTCCATGTCAGTAACCCCGGTGACAATCAGTCTTTATCTTCCTCCAATGTTGCCCTTTCTCCACAGCCAAAGGTTCTTTTCTGTTGTGGTAAGAGCCTGACTGAGACCATCACACAACCCTCACTTTCACCTCACCCATTCCCCTATGGCAGAACAGGAATAAAGACCCCACAGCCTACAATTCAATTAAGGGAAAGGTGAGGTCAGCTACTTTGGCTTTGGGAAAATCCAGTCAGAATATTAGGTGGAATTGTGTGGAGGCAATGAGGGTCTCGGCTGCTGGCCGGAGAGCTGGCGAGACCCCCCCCGCATTGTCTCTTTTTGGGAAGACCTGTCGCACCTGTGTCACTCAGGCACTTGACAGGCCAGCAATGGGCCTTCCCACAGGGTAGAAAACCTAAGGTGTAGAAGTCCTGCCCATCGAAATGTGCCAGCCAATCGGAAGCAGACAGCTCTTCTGTGTTCAGCAGCTGATCGAGAAGGGGCCTCGGCACAAGTGAGTGATGGCTGGAGGGGTATTGTAGGGTTGGGTTCACAAAGGAGGGGGCAGGGGGATTGGCAGGGACACAGGGGTGGGTCTCATCATGGCACCCCCCCCCCACCCCCCCCGCTGCCTTTGAACGAGAGACCCATTCAGGGAGCCCGCAAACAAATACACCAGAGTTTGCCTATTGTGCTCCCTGCTGCTTGGGTAATACCAACAGTGGCAGGAAGAAGCCTTTAAACGGGCATTAATTGTCCACTTAAGGGCTTCAACTAACAGCAGGGTGGAAAGGCACCTCATGGGCCTCTCCACCATGGACTTCATCAGAGTGGAGGTGGAAAGGTGTCAGGGAGGTTGCCATCTGGCCAGCTGCCATCCTACCATCCAATTAAATGCTCCCTGCTACCAATCTCACCATGCAGGAGGTCACAAGATTCTGCCCATTGATTTCATGGAGAGAGACTTGGAGTTGTGGATTTAGGGGTCCAGGGATACATCAGTAAAAGCTAGTGAACATGTACCACAAAGAAATGCTTTATATCTCAAAAATGCTGGAATATAAAGGGGAGGAGGTTATATTACTGTAGAGTTCAAGTTAGACCCCATCTGGAGTATCTACAGTCAATTCTGGCCACCAGACCTGAGGAAGGGGAGATTGGCCTTGCAGTGGGTGCAGTGCAGAGTCAGCAGAATGATAGTAGGGTTAAATAATAATGTTAAACTTGTCTTTGTATTCTCTTCAGTATAGAAGATTGAAGATGATCTAATTAAGGTAATCAAAGTGATAATGGGAATCAACAGAGGCCAATGCCATAAGATTGGATCTAGGCCATATAGAAGGGAAATCACACGAGGGGAGTGGAAGTTTGGAACTCTCTACAAAATGCTGTAGATGCTGGGGCTCAATGGAAATATAAAAACTGGGATTGGTCGATTCCAATTGGGGAAGTGTGTCGAGTAGAGGTGATCAATGGAGTTAAGGTATTAATCAACCGCAATCTGACTGAATTGTGGAACAAGTTCAAAGGGCTGACTGTGCCTCATCCTTAAGCCAATCACATGCTCATGATGTCTGGTATTTCGATAATCTTTCCTATTGTCTAAGGATATGGTCACCTTTGACATTTAACCACATCCTTTTTTCCACTTAAGCCCTTTACATATCATTCTATCTTGTGTGTCTGCGTGTGTATACATGTGTGTGTATATGTGCATGTATCTACGTATGTCTGTCCACATTTTATTGTGCATGTGTGTCTGTCTGCATGTGTGTTAATGTATCTGTTTGCCTGTGTCTGTCTCTGTGTGTGTTACTCCCTCTCCTTCCCATCTCTTGCTTCCTCAATCCTACCTCCACTGAACTGTTAATCACACAACTTTCCCCCTTGGTCCCACTATTAGCTGCCATTGTTAACGGTTCTCTCTCCTCAGTACCCCTCCCCTACAAATCTGCCATCATCAACTACTCCTCGAAAAATAAACCCTTGACCCCACCATGCTTACCAACTGCTACCCAACCTTCAACCTCCCTTTCCTCTCAAAGTCCTTGTCACCTTCCAAATCTGTTCCCATCTTTCCCAGAACTCCATGTTTGAATCCCTCCAATCAAGTTTCTGAAATGGCCCTTATCAAAGTTACAAATGGCATCCTTTGTGACTGTGACTGTGACAAAGGTAAACTTTCCCTCCTCACCTTTCTCAGCCTGTCTGCATCCTTTGACACAGTTGACCAGGCCTGCTTCCGTTCTTATCTACCCAAACATTACCAGAGAATCACCTGCAATGGTTTCTCTCCCTGCCCCCGCACCGTTACCTCTGCTATCCCCAAGGATCGATCCTTGGCCCCTCCTATTCCTCATCTACCTGCTGCCCCTCGGTGACATCATCCAAAAGCACAGCATTAGCTTTCATGTGTACACTGACAACACCCAGCTCTACCTCACCACCACCTCTCTCGACTCCTCCACTGTCTCCAAATTATTAGACTGTTTATCTGATATCCACTTCTGAATGAGCAGAAATTCCAATTAAATGTTGGAAAGATGAAGCTGCTGACTTCAGTTCCTGCACAAACTTCATTCCCTCGCTACTGCCTTCATTTCTCTTCCTGGCTACTGTCAGAGGCCGAACTAGACCGTTTGCAACCTCAGTATCATGTTTAACCCTGAGGTTCACTTCTGACCACATCCCACTACATGATCATCATTAAGATCACCTATTTCTACCTCTGTAATATCTCCTGTCTGTACACCTACCTCAATTCATCAGCTGCTAAAACCCTCATCCATGTCTTTGTTACCTCGAGACTTAACTATTCCCACACTTCTAGACAGCCTCCAATGTCCCACGCTCTGTAACTTTAGGTCACCCAAATCTCTGCTGCCCACGTCCATTCCCCTATCACCCCTGTACTTGCTGATCTACATTGGCTCCCAGTTAAGTAATGTCTTAATTTTAAAATTCTCACCCTTTTTTTCAAAGCTCTCCACGGCCTCACCCCTATCGCTGTAATCTCCTCTAGTCCAATTACTCTTTGAGATATCTGCATTCAACTAATTCTGACCTATTCAGCATCCCTGTTTTGCATCGACCCACAACTGGTGGCCGTGCCTTCAGCTGCCTGGGCCTTAAGTTCTTGAATTCCCTCCATAAATTTCACCACCTCTGCCTCTCTTTCCTCTTTTAAGATGCTCCTCAAACCCTACCTCTTTGCTCAAGCTTTTAGGCATCTTCCCTAATATCATCTTATGTGGTTCAGTGTCAATTTTTTTTTGATAATCGCTCCTGTGAACTACCTGAGCATGTTTTACTACATCAAAGGCACTATACAAATGCAAGGTGTTATGCATCATATTCCAGTTCTCATAATGTTGACACCTGTAATGTTTATTCCCCAATGTCTCTACAGACACTGACAGGCCTATTGAGCATTTCCAGGATTCTTTTGTTTCAGATTTGCAGCATTTGTAGTTTTTATTCACTTACTTGGGCTTTTCCAGTGGTTCCGGTTCCTTGCGACCAAGGCCAACAGGACTTTTTTCTGCTTCCTCTACAGTCAGCAAGTGCATCTCAGCTTCTACTTTACCCTGTCATAAACAAGAATAAATATTCGCAAAGCACCTTATTTTGTCACTCAAAATTGCCTCGCCTCATCTCCCTATGATATCAATGTAGTCTCAGTTTAGCTGCCACTGTTTGAGGGATGAACATTAGCCAGGACACCAGGAAGGTTCTGTGTTCTTCCCTGAATAGTGCCATGGCATCTGCTTCAGATGGTTAGGGCCCATGTTTAACATCTCCAAGAACGCAGCTAACCTTCAGCCTTGCTCTAGAGCGTCCGTCCAGACAGGAGCGGGGCTCAATCCCACAACTTTCTGACTCACAACCAAGAGGCTTCCCCACAGAGACAGAAAACTTGAAACAACAATAAAAACTTGGAGGATGAAAGTCTGTCCCTTAAAGACATGACATAACTTCCCCAAAATCTTTTCTGTATTGATGAAGATATCACCATTACTGAAAAGAGATAGTACTGTGTAAAGAGAAAACACACTGAGTCATAAACCAGAGTTTTATGGGCCTCCGGGGGTGGGATGGTAGGTGGGGGTGCCATAAAACTGGGTGCCATGGCAGTGGCTCAGTACTTGCTGCCTCACCCATATGCCCCCGCTACAATTTCACCAGTGGCAGGTGAGATATTGGGCAGCCGGCTTGGCCATGGGCCAAATGAAGCCCTTAAGTGGTTAATTAATTGGGAGGCCCCCTCCGCCACATTTCCATCTCTCTATGTGAAATCTGGGGCAGACCGGTCACCAAGCATGAGAGGGTTTCTCCTTTTTGGGCTGCTTGTGCCAATCAGAGGCCCCCTGAAGTTTTACCCACTACCTTTCTCCTCCCCACTGTCCTGTCCAGTCTGCACACCCCACCCCCCCACCGAGGCCTGCCAGTGTCACCCAGGCAAAATCCCAGACTTACCTTTGCCCTGGCTCCATCGTCACAGCTCACTTTCCTCTGGAACTTTCTGCAGTCCCAGTGATGGCCACTGTTCCCAGTAGCACTGCTGGGATATGAGAGCTGGCAGCTATTTGATTGGTTGGCATCTCTCTGAGGTGGGACTTTTTCTCTGCTGGGGAAGGAAGGCCCATCTCAAACCAATGAACTACCTGATGCACATTAAATGGCTGTGGGATGAGCTGGCCATATGGGAACTTTTACATTTGGGGGCACAGGAATCCCACTCCTAGCATAAAATTCAGCCAGAGACATTATGACACAGGAAGCTGTTCATTTCAGAGCAATATTAGTAGAATGGTCGCACAACAGGGGAACCCAGCAAGCGACAGATTGATAGACAATGGCTTTGCTTAGAACTGGGTTAGGGTGACTTTACCCCCTGAACACTTCAATACAATGTCCAAATGAAAATTAAGGTTTACAATTTTCTTCCCCAATTCTCTTCTCTGCCAAAGGAATTGATCCAGACACAGGTACAATTCCCCAGGAACAGATTCACATTGGGATACCTTTCTCCATGAACAGAATAATCTCGGGGAACTCTTTCTACTTTGGGCCCCAGGTGTAAAGGGGCAATCTACTAACTCCGGGTGCCCACAGTCTGCAGCATTTATATCTCAGCTGAAGATGTCAGTAAGAGTCCATATCTCACCCTGAGTATGTAGGTATTGTTGGAGCTGTCAGTAAACTCAACATCCTCTATTTTTACTTTCTTCTTTTTCTTCTTTTTCTTCTTTTCTTCTTCTGCTTCTTCCTCATCTTCTGTGTCTTTAACTTTGATCATTGGCCACCATCCTTTCATCCGTTTGCCTCTTATGATGGAGGTGCGTGGACCTGCCTTCTCTTTTGCCATCTTGATGGTACATTGCTCAGCAGTCTTCGCTCCTCGAATCATATCATAAAGCTTCAATTCAACAGAACCTAAAGCAGCAGAAAGAAATCACTAGCATATTCTGCAATGATTCACTCGTGTGACTGAGGAACAGAGAGTTTGGTGAGTGGGGGAGTTTAAAATGTTCTTGTAAATCTAGTCTAGTCTGTAATTAGCAGTAACTGGAAAGTACTGTGTAAGTAGAGTAAGTTTCTTTCTTTCTTCCAGCCTTAGACAGGTAACGGCACTCTGCTGACCGAGCTGAGTAGGTAACTAGCTAACTGGTTGAATCTGGTTTCTCTAGCCCCAGTTCAGTTTTCTATAAATTCAAGGTTCTTTAGTGCAGCTGAGGAACTGAGTACATGCCGGAAAGTTTGGTGAGTGGGGGAAAGAGGTGTTTGTTTCCTTTTGCTTTTTAGTCCTGTAGGAGTTAGGTCTTTACTGCAGGGAAAGGAAAGAATCTGGGAAGTGGTTAATGTCTGTTCCAGTCCTAAGATTTAGGAGGAGCTTCAGCTCAGGGCTATTGAGCTGCAGACTCTGTGACACATCAGGGAGGGGGAAAGTTACCTGGATGCCTTACGCCAGGAGGCAGTCACACCATTTAGGATAGGAATAAAAACAGAAAATGTTGGAAAAACTCAGCAGCTCTGGCAGCATCTGTGGACAGAGAAACAGAGTTAACGGTTCGAGTCCATATGACTCTCTTCAGAGCTCAGATTGTGACTGCAAGTGAGGCAGGTTAGGGGACCCAGAGAGCAGGAGTGTGAGCCCCTGCAACTGACCTCTCAGCTTGTTTGGGTGAGAGTGGGGGCTGCAGGGTGGATGAGCTGGCTGACCATGGCACCGTGGTACAGGAAACCATTCAAGTGGGGGGAGTAAAAAGAAATGTAGTGGTGGTAGGGGACAGCATAGTGAGGGGGATTAACATTGCTCTCTGCAGAAAAGAGTGAGTCCAGACAGCTGTGTTGCCTGCCCGGTTCCAGGGTTTGGGACATCTGCTCAGGGCTGGAGAGGAACTTGCAGTGGGAAGGAGAGGATCCAGTTTTTAAAAAATTCATTCCCAGGATGTGGACTTTGCTGGCTGGGCCAGCATTTATTACCCATCCCTAGGTGTCATGGTTCATGTAAGTACCAACGACATAGGTAGAACTAGGAAAGAGGTTCTGCATAGAGAGTATGAGCAGCTAGGCACTAAATTAAAAAGCACAACCCCAAAGGTTATAATTGCTGGATTATTACCTGAGCCACATGCAAATTGGCACAGAAGACATAAAACTAGAGAGATGAATACATGGTTAAAGACTGGTGTGGGGGAAATGGGTTTGTGGGTCACTGACTCCAGTACTGGAGAAAGTGGGGTTGTACCGTTGGGACAGTCTGCACCTGAACCGTGCTGGGACCAGTGTTCATGTTAGCTGCATAACAAGGGAAGTAGGGAAGTTTTAAACAAAATAGTGGGGGAAAAGGGTCAAACATGGGCAGATGTGGTTTATCAAAGAGTAGAGACAAGGAAAGGGAGGAAGGTATTAATATGGGAAATGAAAAACAGACCATGACAGGAAGGGACAAGAGAGTACAAGTCTAAAAGTAAATCAACAGATAAGGCTAGAGGTTACAAAAATAATAAAAGGACAAAACTTAAGGTTCTGCATCTGAATGCACATATTTGAAACAAAACAGATGAACGGATAGTGCAAATAGAGATTAATAAACACGATCTGATAGCCATTACAGAGACATTGCTGCAGGATGGCATAGATTGGAACCCGAATATTGAAGGGTATGTGAAGTTTAGGATGGATAGGAAGTTAGGAAAAGGTGATGGGGTAGTTCTGTTAATTAAAGACAGCATTAGCACAATAGGGAGGGATGACCAAAATTCAGGAAACTATGATAAAGAAGAAGTTTGGGTATACATGAGGAATGATAAAGGCATGAAATCACTTGAGAAAGTAGTGTACAGACCTCCTAACAGTGGTCCCATGGTATCAAAGAAATAATGGGAGCTTGTCAAAAAGGTATGGAGATTATCATAGGGGATTTCAATCTACATATAGACTGGGATAATCAGATGGGCAAAGTTTGCATAGATGACAAATTCATAGATTGTTTTGAGGATAATTTCTCAGATCAGCATGTTCTGGAGCCAACCAGGGAGCAGGCTATACTAGGCCTAGTATTGTGCAATGAGATAGGATTTTTTAATGACCTCATAGTGAAGGCACCCCTAGGTAGCAGTGATCATAATATGATTGAATTTTACATTCACTTTGAGGGAGAGAACATTAGTGCTGTGTCTGGCTGCAGTAGAGAGCTTCAGTTGGAGATTGGTGACTGAGGGAGTTTAAGGGCTAAATTAAGAGTTAAATTCTATCTAAAGTTTAGTCTTTTTTTAATTTAGCAATTAACTAAAAGTTGCTGTTAGGGTTGGAGGAGACTGGATAGGAGAGGCCAGCAAGAGTGGTATAAAAGGGCATGAAAAACAGAGGCCGAGACCATGGAGGAGGGGCACACCCTCAGGGCCTTCAGGCGGTGGTGTTTGAAGTGATGTCATGGTTCAATGCAGGGGAGGCAGCTGATTGGTAAGTAAGGTCAGGAGAGTACTTCTACTTTTATGTTTTCTACTAAT
Source organism: Cetorhinus maximus (assembly GCF_964194155.1). Classification (NCBI taxonomy): domain Eukaryota; kingdom Metazoa; phylum Chordata; class Chondrichthyes; order Lamniformes; family Cetorhinidae; genus Cetorhinus; species Cetorhinus maximus. The sequence goes on from NW_027596355.1 coordinate 79,979, forward strand.
TAAACTGCTGCAGCCCATTAGCTTAAACAAAAGGTGAGGACTTTGGACTGTAGTGGGAGTGTTTGGAGTGGAATAAGGCCCCTAGCGTAGTTAGTATTCTTTAAAGGGAGTAACTAATGAGCTTAATCTAAAGGGAAGTCATGGCAGCAGAGCTCGCATCCATGATATGCTCCCCTTGTGCTATGTGGGAAGTCATGGACACTTCCAGTGTCCCTGGCGACCATGTGTGCAGGAAGTGTGTCCAGCTGCAGCTACTGGCTAACCACATTTCGGAGCTGGAGCTGGGGGTGGATTCACTGTGGAGCCTCCGCGATGCTGAGATTGTCGTGGACAGCGCGTTCAGTGAGGTGGTAACACCACAGGTAAAGACTGAACAGGCAGAAAGGGGATGGGTGACCACCAGGCAGAGTAGAGGAAGGCAGGTAGTACAGGAGTCTCCTGTGGCCATCCCCCTCTCTAACAGATATATCGTTTTGGATACTGTTGGGGAAACGACTTCTCAGAGGAAAGCAGCAGGTACCAACGACATAGTTTAAAAAAAGGATGAAGTCCTACAAGCTGAATATAGGGAGTTAGGATGTAAATTAAAAAGTAGGACCTCAAAGGTAGTAATCTCAGGATTACTACCAGTGCCACATGCTAGTGAGAGTAGAAATACCAGGGTATATCGGATGAATATGTGGCTGATGAAATGGTGTAGGTGGGAGAGATTCAGATTCCTGGGACATTGGGACTGGTTCTGGTGAAGGTGGGACCGGTACAAACAGGATGGGTTGTATCTGGGCAGGACCAGGACCAATGTCCTTGTGGGGGGGGGGTGTTTGCTAGTGCGGTCGGGGAGGGTTTGTGTGCAGTTTTGATCTCCCTACCTAAGAAAGGATATACTTGTCATAGAGGGAATGCAGTGAGGGCTCACTAGGCTGATACCGGGGATGGCAGGACTGTTGTATGAGGAGAGATTGGTTCGACTGGGCCCGTATTCACTAGAGTTTAGAGGAATAAGAGGGGATCTGATTGAAATGTATAAAATTCTAACAGAGCCAGACAGACTGGATGCAGGGAGGATGTTTGCCCTGGTTGGGGAGTCTAGAACCAGGGGCCACAGTCTCAGGATATGGGGCAGGCCATTTAGGACTGAGATGAGGAAAAATTTCTTCACTCAGAGGGTGGTCAACCTGTGGAATTCTCTACCACAGAAGCTGTGGAGGCCGGGTCACTGAGAATATTCAAGAAAGAAATTGATAAATGTTTGCATATTAGGGGCATCAGGGGATAAGGAGAGAAAGCAGGAATATGGCGTTGAGATCGAGGATCAGCCATGATCATATTGAATGGCCGAACAGGCTCGAAGGGCCGAATGGCCTGCTCCTGCTCCTAGTTTCTATGGGCAGAATTTTCTCCCCGTCGTGCGGGCTGGTCGGGAGCGGGTGCGGAGCTGATTGCTACCCGCAATCGGCAGTGCACCACCATTGTACGTGGGCGGGGCCAATTAAGGCCTGTCCAAAGTGACGTGCACCCGGAACCGCTCAGCACTACCTGTGCAGGTGGGGGGAAGAGGGAGAGTCGGGGCCAGTGCATTTTTGCGAATGAGCTCGAAAGAGCGCAGAAATCTCCCTGAGGCACGGAGCTGCTTCAGGGAGATTAATTTCATCATGAAAAATGGAATAAAAGAATTTTTAAAATTATTCAGACATATCCCCTCATGTGACAGTGTCACATGAGCTGGGACATATTTATGAATTTCAATAAAAATTTTTATTTAATTTATAAACCCCTCATGAAACCTCATTCCGCCCGTGGATGAGGCTCCATGAAAAATGAGAAGGCCGCCTGGGCTCTTCGCCTGCCGCCAACCTTCAGATTGGATGAGCAACCCTGACAACCAGTTTAAATCGATTATTAACAGCCTTAACAGGCCTTTTACTCACTCCGGTGGTGCCCGTCGAACAGAAGATCAGAATGACGAGCAGTGACATCGGGACGCACGCCCAACGCCACCGTGCGTCATTTAACACGTCAGCATGCGGGGCCTGCCCCTGCTCACCGAGCAGAAGATTCTAGCCTATGTTTCTGTGAGAAGAGTGGGTCTGCACCTAGTATTTTAAACTTAAATAAGGGTAATTATGAGAGCACGAAAGTGAGCTGACAATTCAGGTTAAGGGATAGGGTCAATATCGATGCAGCAGAAGACATTTAAAGGGATATTTCAGAATACACAGAATAGATACATTCCAAAGAGAAAGAAAAATTCCAAGGGGAGGACCCACTAGCTGTGGTTAACTAAAGAAATTAAAGATAATATCAAACATAAAGAAAAAGCATATAATTACGCAAAGATGGGCGGCAGGTCAGAAAATTGGACAGAATATAAAAACAGCAAAGAATCACTAAGAGATTAATAAGGAGGAAAAAAATTAGAGCACAAGAGAAAGCTAGCTAGATTTATAATGATAGATAGTAAGAATTTCTACAGATATTTAAAAAAGAAAAGTTAACAATATGAGCATCGGTCCTATAGAAAGTGAACCTGGGGAATCGATTATGGAAAGTAAGGAGATGGCAGATGAATTGAACAGGTGTTTTGCATCGGTCTTCCCTATTGAGGACGTAAGTAACATCTCAGAAATAGTTGTAAATCAGAAAACGGAAGGGAGGGAGAAACTCAGGAAAATTACAAGCATCAGGGAAGTGGTATTGAGCAAATTGTTGGAGCTGTGGGCTGACAAATCCCTGGGTCCTGATGGACTTCATACTAGGGTTCCAAAAGAAGTGGCTAGTGAGATAGTTGATATGTTGGTTTTAATTTTCCAAAATATACTAGATTCGGGGAAGGTTCTATTAGATTGGAGGTTAAGGTGATGATGTAATTGTTGCTGCACTAGTAATTCAGAGACCCAGGGTAATGCTCTGGGGACCCAGGTTCGAATCCCGCCATGGCAGATGGTGGAATTTGAATTCAATACAAATCTGGAATTAAAAGTCTAATGATGACCATGAAACCAATGTCGATTGTTGTAAAAACCCATCTGGTTCACTAATGTCCTTTAGGGAAGGAAACCTGCCGTCCTTACCTGGTCTGGCCAACATGTGACTCCAGACCCACAGCAATGTGGTTGACTCTCAGATGCCCTCTGAAATGGCCTAGCAAGTAGGGCTTTTGTATTAAACTGCTACAAAGTCTCAAAAGGACAGACCACCCGGAAGTTCCCCTCCAAGTCACTCACCATCCGGACTTGGAAATTTATAGCCATTTCTTCACTATCACTGGATCAAAATCCTGGAACTCTCTTCCTAACAGCACTGTGGGTTCAAGAAGGCAGCTCACCACCACCTTCTCAAGGGCAACTAGGGATGGGCAATAAATGCTGGCCCAGCCATCAAAGCCTACATCCCATGAATGAATTTAAAAAAATGTTACTCCTTTATTTAAAAAAGGGGGCAGACAGAAGAAAAGAGGAAACAATAGGTCAGTTAGCTTAACATCTAACAGAGGGAAAATATCAAAAGCTATCATTAAAGATGTTGTAACAGGGGGTTTAAATAAATTCAAGGTAATAAGGCAGAGTCAACATGATTTTGTGAAAGGGAAATCATGTTTAACCAATTTATTGGAGTTCTTTGCTGTGGATAAAGGGGAACCAGTAGATGTACTGTACTTAGATTCCAAGAAGGCATTTGATAAGGTATCTCATCAAAGGTTATTGCGGAAAATAAAAGCTCATGGTGTAGGGAGTAACATATTGGCATGGGTAGAAGATCGGCTGGCTAACAGGAAACAGAAAGTAGGGAGGTGATGTTGGAGTTGTATAGAACTTTGGTGAGGCCACAGCTGGAGTACTGTGTGCAGTTCTGGTCGCCACATTATAGGAAGGATGTGATTGCACTGGAGGGGGTGCAGAGGAGATTCACCAGAATGTTGCCTGAGATGAAACATTTAAGTTATGAAGAGAGGTTGGATAGACTTGGGTTGTTTACGTTGGAGCAGAGAAGACTGAGGGGCGACCTGATTGTGGTGTAAAAGATTATGAGGGGCATGGACAGGGTGGATAGGGTGCAGCTGTTCCTCTTAGTTGAAGGGTCAGTCACAAAGGGGCATGAGTTCAAGGTGAGGGGCAGGAGGTTTAGGGGGAATGTGAGGAAAAACTTTTTTACCCAGAGGGTGGTGACGGTCTGGAATGCACTGCCTGGGAGGGTGGTGGAGGCGGGTTGCCTCACATCCTTTAAAAAGTACCTGGATGAGCACTTGGTACGACATAACATTCAAGGCTATGGGCCAAGTGCTGGTAAATGGGATTAGGTAGGTAGGCCAGGTGTTTCTCATGTGTCGGTGCAGACTCGATGGGCCAAAGGGCGTTTTTTGCACTGTGTGATGCTGTGATTCTGAGAGTAGGCATAAATGGGTCATTTTCTGATTGGTAGGATGTGATGAGTGTTGTGCTACAGGGATCAATGTTGGGGCCTCAACTCTTTTTAATTTATATAAATGATTTGGATGAAGGGACCGAACATATGGTTGCTAAATTTGCTGAAGGTAGGTAGGAAAGTAAGTTGTGAAGAGACATAAGGAGGCTACAAAAGCATATAGAAAGGTTAGGTGAGTGGGAAAACATCTGGCAAATGGAGTATAATATGGGAAAGTGTGAGGTTGTCTATTTTGGCAGGATGAATAAAAACGAATCATAGTATCTAAATGGTGAGAGATGCAGAGCTCTAAGATGCAGATGGATCTGTATGTTATCGCACGAATCACAAAAGGTTAGTATGCAGATGCAGCAAGTAATTAACAAAACTAATAGAATGTTATAATTTTATTGTGAGAGGGGAATTGAATACAAAAGTAGGGAGGTTATGCTTCAGTTGTACACGGCATTGGCGAGACCACATCTGGAGTATTATGTACAGTACTGGTCTCCTTACTTAAGAAAAGATGTAAATTAATTGGAAGTAGTTCAGAGAAGGTTTACTAGACTGATACCTGGAATGGGTGGGTTGTTTTATGAGGAAAGGTTGGACAGGTTGGGCTTGTATCCACTGGAGTTTAGAAAAGTAAGAGTCAATTTGATTGAAACATATAAGATCCTGAGGGGTCTTGCCAGGGTGGATGTGGTGAGGATGTTTCCACTTGTGGGAGAATCTAGAACTAGGGGCCACAGTTTAAAAATAAGGGGTCACTCATTTAAGACAGATGAGGAAAAATCTTTTTTCCCTGGGATTGTGAGTCTTTGGAATGCTCTTTCTCAAAAGGTGGTGGAAGAAGAGTCTTTGAATATTTTTAAAGCAGAGTTGGATAGTTTCTTGGTTAACAAAGGAGTGATAGGTTATCAGGGTAGGTGGGAATGTGAAGTTCAGGTTAAAATCAGATCAGCCATGATCTTATTGAATGGTGGAGCAGGCTCGAGGGGCCAAGTGGCCTATTCCTGTTCCTAATGTGTATGTTTGTACATTCATGTTACATGAATGATTAATGATCCTGCCACATTTTCACCCAGTTGCTTAACGTTAGCGAAGCCATGAGACCACGACGCCGGTTTCACCTGTAGATTTGTGCATTCGTTAGGATTTTCAAAAAATATTAAACTTTGGAAAGGTAATATTTTCTGCATGAATTGAATTCTGGTGGTTGCTATTGCAGCTGCATTCCCAGAAATCACTTCAGGCAGGTTTTCAGGGTCAGAGGCAATTCACAGATATTAGGGCTATAAATTGGATTGATGTCAAATGCTGAAACTACAAATATAATCCACTATGATCGTACAAAATAGGAACAGAAGTAGGCCATTTGGCCCCTTGAGCCTGCTTTGCCATTCAATAAGATCATAGGTAATCTGTTTGTAATCTCAACTCCACATACCCAGCTACCCCCAATAACCTTTGTCTCCCTTGTTGGTCAAGAATCTATCTGCCTCAGCCTTAAAAATATTCAAAGAGCCTGCCTCCACCACTCTCTGAGGAAGAGAGTTCCAAAGATTCACGAGCCTCTGAGAGAAAAAAATTCTTCAATCTCCATCTTAAATGGGAGACCCCTTATTTTCAAACTGTGTTCTAATACCTTCCGAGGAAAGTCAACTAACTTTCTACGTTTTCCATGCTCATACATTTAGATTGTTTGTGCTTAGGCTTCTATTTCTGATTATGTTTGGCTTTGCACTGTTTCAGTTTCTGTTTGCACTGTTTCCGTTTCTGTTTGCACTGTTTTAGTTTCTGTTTGCACTGTTTAGTTTCTGTTTGCACTGTTTTAGTTTCTGTTTGCACTGTTTTAGTTTCTGTTTGCACTGTTTCCGTTTCTGTTTGCACTGTTTTAGTTTCTGTTTGCATGGTTTCAGTTTCTGTTTGCACTGATTTTGTTTCTGTCCACACAGTTTTAGTTTCTGTTTGCACTGTTTCCATTTCTGTTTGCACTGATTTTGTTTCTATTTGCACTGTTTGTGATTCTGTTTCTGTTTGCACTGTTTGTATTTCAGTTTGTACCAGTTTGTGTTCACATTGTTTGTACAGAAGGCAAACTGCAGTGCCAGTGGGATATTCCCTGGCTCTTGGCTCCTTTGAATTCCCATCACTCCTGGCCACCCTGATGCGGTTGAAAGTCTGAGGGTCAAGCCTACTTCCATACCTTTTTAAAATGTTCTTCCATGGAATGTGGGCATCGCTGGCTATGCCAGCATTTATCGCCCATCCCTAAATACCCTTGAGAAGGTGGTGCTGAGCTGCCTTCTTGAGCCGCTGCAGTTCATGTGGTGTAGGTACACCCACAGTGCTGTTAGGAAGAGAGTTCCAGGATTTTGACCCAGCGACAGTGAAGGAACAGCGATATATTTCCAAGTCAGGATGGTGAGTGACTTGGAGGGGAACTTCCAGGTGGTGGTGTTCCCATGTGTCTGCTGCTCTTGTCCTTCTAGATGGTAGTGGTCATGGGTTTGGAAGGTGCTATCTAAGGAGCCTAGGTGAATTCCTGCAGTGCATCTTGTAGATGGTACACACTGCTGCTACTGTGCGTCGGTTGTGGAGGGAGTGAATGTTTGTGGATGTGGTGCCAATCAAGTGGGCTGCTTTGTCCTGGACAGTGTCAAGCTTCTTGAGTGTTGTGGGAGCTGCACTCAACCAGACAAGTGGGGAGTATTCCAGCACACACCTGACTTGTGCCTTGTAAATGGTGGACAGGCTTTGGGGAGTCAGGAGGTGAGTTACTCTCTGCAGCACTCCCAGCCTCTGTCCTGCTCTTGTAGCTACAGTATTTATATGTCTAGTCCAGTTCAGTTTCTGGTCAATGGTAACCCCCAGGATGTTGATAGTGGGGGATTCAGTGATGGTAATGCCATTGAATGTGAAGAGGCAATGGTTAGATTCTCTCTTGTCAGAGATGGTCATTGTCTGGCACTTGTGTGGCATAAATGTAACTTGCCACTTGTCAGCCCAAGCCTGGATATTGTCCAGGTCTTGCTACATTTGGACATGGACTGCTTCAGTATCTGAGGAGTCGTAAATGATGCTGAACATTGTGCAATCATCAGTGAACATCCCCACTTCTGACCTTATGATGGAAGGAAGGTCATTGATGAAGCAGCTGAAGTTGGTTGGGCCCAGGACACTACCCTGAGGAACTCCTCCTGTGATGTCCTGGGACTATGATGATTGACCTCCAACAACTAGTTCCAGGGAGCAGAGTCGGAGGGTGGAGTTCCAGAGAGGTTAGTATAAAAACCTTACCTCAGGGATTCGTGGACCTTGGGTCTTAAAAAAAAATTAAAAGTGGCGTCACGGTAAATCTGTGATCTGATTGGCTGGTAGACAATCTACATTGAATTTGAAACTAAAACATTGTTAAACCAATTAAACCAAATAAATGAATCACTTAATTAATAAGTAGAGGGTATCTAGACCAGAATCAGGGGATTACTGTTCTTAGAATTTAGCATTTATAGTAGAAATCTAGCCCTAGGGAATGTATAGTTAATAAGGAGTCAATAAGCAGTTATTAGATTTAAATTGATTTATTAAATAGTTCTAGAAATGGCAGTTGCTGGGGTGAAGTGCTTCACCTGTGGGATGTGGGAAATCTGTGACGCTTTTAGTGTCCCGGATAACTACATCTGCAGGAAGTGTCCCCAATTACAGCTCCTCACAGACCCGCATGGATCGGTTTGAGCAGCAGTTGGATGCACTTAGGAGCATTCAGGTGGCAGAAAGCGTCATTGACAGGAGTTTTGGAGACGAGGTCACTCCCAAGGTACAGACAGATAGATGGGTGAACGCTAGAAGGGGCAGGCAGTCCGTGCAGAAATCCCCTGTGGCTGTTCCCCTCTCTAACAGGTATACTGTTTTGGATACTGTTGTGGGGGGATGGCCTATCAGGGGAAAACAACAGCAGTAGCCAGAGCAGTGGCACCACGGCTGTCTCTGTTGTTCACCAGGGGGGGTCAAAGCACAGAAGAGCAATTGTCATAGGGGACTCTATAGTCAGGGGCTCAGATAGGTGCTTCTGTGGTCGTGAAAGAGACACCAGGATGGTATGTTGCCTCCCTGGTGCCAGGGTCCAGGATGTCTCTGATCGGGTACGGGGCATTCTGAAGGGGGAGGGAGAACAGCCAGAGGTCGTGGTACACATTGGTATTAACGACATAGGCAGGAAGAGTGACGAGGTCCTGCAGCGGGAGTTCAGGGAGTTAGGCAGAAAGTTAAAAAACAGGACCTCTAGGGTTGTAATCTCAGGATTACTCCCTGTGCCATGTGCCAGTGAGGCTAGAAATAGGAAGATAGTGCAGCTGAGCACGTGGCTGAACAGATGGTGCAGGAGGGAGGGTTTCCGATAGCTGGATCATTGGGATCTCTTCCGGGGCAGGTGGGACCTGTACAAGAAGGACAGGTTGCATCTAAACTGGAGGGGCACCAATATCCTGGCTGTGAGGTTTGCTAGTGTCACTCGGGAGGGTTTAAACTAGTATGGCAGGGGGGTGGGAACCAGAGCAATAGGTCAGCAGGTGAAATAAATGACTGGGAACCAGTGAATATGGCCAGTAGGACTAAGAGGAAGAGCAGGCAGGGAGAAATTACTGAACCCAGTGGGACTGGGGGTCTGAAATGCATTTGTTTCAATGCGAGAAGTACAACAGGCAAGGCAGATGAGCTTAGAGCTTGGATTAGTACTTGGGACAATGACGTTATTGCTATTACAGAGACTTGGTTGAAGGATGGACAGGATTGGCAGATAAATGTTACAGGATTTAGATGTTTCAGGGAGGATAGAGAGAGATGTAGAAGAGGTGAGGGAGTTGCACTGCTGGTTAAGGAGAATATGACAGCTGTATGACAGGAGGACACCTCAGTGGGCTCATGCAGCGAGGCAATATGGGTAGAGCTCCGGAATAGGAAGGGTGCAGTCACAATGTTGGGGGTTTACTATAGGCCTCCCAATTGCCGGCGGGAGATTGAGGAACAGTTATGTAGGCAGATTTTGGAAAGATGTAAAAGCAATAGGGTTGTTGTGGTGGGTGATTTTAACTCTTCCTATATTGACTGGGAATCACTTAGTGCTAGGGGTTTGGATGGTGCAGAATTTGTAAGGTGCATCCAGGAGGGCTTCTTGAGACAATATGTAGATAGTCCAACTAGGGAAGGGGCAATACTGGACCTGGTATTAGGGAATGAACCCGGTCAGATGGTCGAAGTTTCAGTAGGAAAGCAATTCGGGAAAAGTGACCATAATTCAGAAAGTTTCAAGGTACTGGTGGGTAAGGATAACAGGAGTCCTCAGGTTAAGGTGCTTAATTGGGGGAAGGCTAATTATAACAATATTAGGCAGGAACTGAGGAATCCAGACTGGAGGCGGATGTTTGAGGGCAAATCAACAACTGACATGTGGGGGGCTTTCAAACGTCAGTTGATAAGAATTCAGGACCGGCATGTTCCTGCTAGGATGAAGGATAAGCATGGCAAGTTTCAGGAACCTTGGATAACGAAGGATATTGTGAGATTAGCCAAAAAGAAAAGGGAAGCATTCGTAAGGACTAGAAGGCTGGGAACAGATGAAGCCCGTGGAGAATAAAAAGAAAGTAGAAAGAAACTTAAGCAAGGAGTCAGGAGGGCTAAAAGGTCATGAAAAGTCACTGGCAACCAGGATTAAGGAAAATCCCAAGGCCTTTTATACATATGTGAAAAGCAAGAGGGTAGCCAGGGAAAGGGTAGGCCCACTCAGGGACAGAGGTGGGAATCTGTGTGTGGAGCCAGAAGAAATGGGAGAGATACTAAATGAATACTTCTCATCAGTATTCACCAAAGAGAAGGACTCAGTGGTCGATTTGTCTAGGGAAGAGTGTGTAGATAGCCTGGATCATGTTGAGATCAAAAAAGAGGAGGTGTTAGGCGTCTTGAAGAATATTAAGGTGGATAAGTCCCCAGGGCCAGATGGGATTTACCCCAGAGTACTGAGGGAGGCAAGGGAGGAGATTGCTGGGGCCTTGACAGAAATCTTTGTACCCTCACTGGCTATGGCCAATATTGTTCCATTGTTTAAGAAGGGTAGCAGGGATAATCCAGGAAATTACAGGCCGGTGAGCCTTACGTCAGTGGTAGGGAAATTATTGGAGAAGATTCTTCCTGACAGGATTTACTACCATTTGGAAGCAAATGGGCGTATTAGTGAAAGGCAGCATGGTTTTGTGAAGGGGAGGTCGTGTCTCACTAACTTGATCGCGTTTTTCAAGGAAGTGACAAAGATGATCGATGATGGAAGGGCAGTGGTTGTTATATACATGGATTTCAGTAAGGCCTTTGACAAGGTCCCTCATGGCAGACTGGTACAGAAGGTAAAGTCGCACGGGATCAAAGGTGAGCTGGAAAGATGCTGGCAAGATGGATACAGAATTGGCTTGGTCATAGAAGACAAAGGGTAGCAGTGGAAGGGTGCTTTTCTGAATGGAGAGCTGTGACTAGTGGAGTTCCGCAGGGATCAGTGCTGGGACCTTTACTGTTTGTAGTATACATAAATGATGTGGAGGAAAATGTAACTGGGCTAATTAGTAAGTTTGCAGATGACACTAAGGTTGGAGGAGTTGCAGATAGTGAAGAGGATTGTCAAAGAATACAATGGGATATAGATCGGTTGGAGACTTGGGCAGAGAAATGGCAGATGGAGTTTAATCCGGACAAATGCGAGGTAATGCATTTTGGAAGGTTTAATACAGGCAGGAATTATACAGTAAATGGCAAAACCCTTAAGTGCATCGACGGGCAGAGGGATGTGGGTGTACAGGTCTACAGGTCACTGAAAGTGGCAACGCAGGTGGATAAGGTAGTCAGGAAGGCATATGGCATGCTTGCCTTCATTGTCAGGGGTATTGAGTATAAAAGCTGGGAAGTCATGCTGCAGTTGTATAGAACCTTGGTTAGGCCACACTTGGAATATTGCGTGCAATTCTGGTCACCACATTACCAGAAGGATGTGGAGGCGTTGGAGAGGGTGCAGAGGAGGTTTACCAGGATGCTGCCTGGTCTGGTGGTTATTAGCTACGAGGAGAGGTTGGAGAAACTCGGATTGTTCTCACTGGAGCGACGGAGATTGAGGGGCGACTTGATAGAAGTTTACAAAATTATGAGTGGCATGGACAGAGTAGATAGTCAGAAACTTTTTCCCAGGGTGGAAGAGTCAATTACTAGGGGACATAGATTTAAGGTGAGAGGAGAAAACTATAGAGGAGATGTGCGGGGCAAGTTTTTTACGCAGAGGGTAGTGAGTGTCTGGAATTCGCTGCCAGAGGAGGTGGTGGAAGCAGGTACGATAGTGGTGTTTAAGAGGCAGCTTGACAAATACATGAATAGGATGGGAATAGGGGGATACGGACCCCGGAAGTGCAAAATGTTTTAGTTTGACAGGCAATATGATCAGCGCAGGCTTGGAGGGCCGAAGGGCTTGTTCCTGTGCTGTACTTTTCTTTGTTCTTTGTTCTAACCACACCATCTTCCCTTGTGCTAGGTATGACTCCAACCAGCAGAGAGTTTCTCACTGACTCTAGTTTTGCTATGGCTCCTTGATGTCAAAGGCAATCACCCTCCTCCCAGCTCTTGAGTTTAGCTCTTTCATCCATGTTTCACTGTAATAAGGTTAGGAAGCTGAGTGGCCCTGGTGGAACCCAAACTGAGCATCAGTGGGTAGGTTATTTCTGTGTAAGTGCTGTTTGATAACAATGTCAACAACGCCTTCCATCACTTTGCTGATGACTGAGAGTAGACAGGTGGGGTGATAATTGGCCAGGTTGGATTTGTCCTGCTTTTTGTGGACAGGACACACCTGGACAATTTTACATATTGCTGGCTAGATGCCAGTGGTGTAGCTTTACTAGATCTTGGCTACAGGTGTGTCTGGAGCACAAGTCATCAGTATTCAGTGAACTGAATTAACTGAACTTAAATTCCACCAGCTGCTGTGGTGGTGGGCTTTAAACCTGTGTCCCCACAGCATTAGCCTGGGTCTCTGGATTACTAGTCCGGTGACAATACCGCTGCACCACCACTTTCCCTATCTTGGGAACTGCACTGATTGTGGAAGACCTGTCCTACTGTTGCAATCAACCGCATTTTAAGGCTAGACCTCTAATTTCCAAATTCTCTGCATAGCTGTGCTGAAAGGTGGGCAGTTATCAGGCATCACTGAAACCCAATATTGCTAAGGGCCATTGTGCCTCTGAATAAGGTTTCCATTTTGTCAAGTTTCCATGTCCTTTTCCATATACTTTTAAATTTCTCTTCTCCAAACACAACCAACTTCTCTTTTTAAAGTAACTACAGATTCTGTCATTCCCATTTTCAAAACTCTTGGAGTGAAATGTAACCCCACTTTTGATGATCTTAAGCCTGTCACCCCAGATATCATCTTATCTCTTTTGCCCTTGCTCTGTGACTTCGACATCTTTTACAGGAGAGAGAAAAGAAGGAGAAAACATTTCTGGAGCCAAGTAGATTTAAAATGCTTACCAAGATAGTCATTTGCAGAAATCAAATCATAATCCCAGAGTTGGAGCATGAGAACAGCAGGCTGTCGAAACTCAGACTCCTCCATAGAGAAAATCGACTCTTTCTTCTTATAAACAATTTCCTTCTCCGTTGGCAAGTAGTCAAAACGGAAAACAAGCCGCCAGTTGAAATTCCCCTCTCCGGTCAGAGAGTTAAAGTGGACGTCAGTCTCTTGCTTGTCATTTTCTAAACCCTTTAGCCAACTATGAAATTAAGTAGAAACAGTTAATATGCTGAGAGTCCTGTGTTCTTTGGAAAATTCAACCTTTCTGTTTGTATTGTACTCGGTATAGGATTGGGATCAGGCATCCTAGGGAGGAGAGCGAGGGGTTGGGCGTGGGCTTTGGAGACCAGGCAGGGCGGCACAAAGTGGGGGTAACATCTTGGGGAGGTGCCCCCAATGCACACAGGACACCCCCTGAATGATGTGCTGCCCCCACGTCCTTTCAGTCTTTACAAAAAAGGTTACTTAAAGAAAAAGGCTTTCCCACTCTTGCAGTTCCTAATGTATTATGGCAGCGGAGGCAGATTGAGGGCTTTAAATGGGCAGTAATTGGCCACTTAACGTCCTCAAAAGACCTAAAGGCAGGAAGGCTAGTGGATGCCTTACCCACCGCCTGTATTATGGGGCAGGGTTGGGGGTGAGCAGGAAGGCGATGGGCTAGCCACCCACCGCGTTTTATGTGAGCCCTCCAACAAACACAGGCCTGGTTGGTGGGGGAGGGGAGTGGGGCAGCCATAATTCCACTATTAAAGCAAGGACGGAGAGAGAAAATGGGGAGTGGGAGGGAGGAGGACCCAGAGGCAGTTAGCAGCACCTAAAAGAGCTGTCCACTCCAGTCCACTCCAGTCCAGTCCACTCCAGTCCAGTCCAGTCCAGTCCACTGCAGTCCAGTCCGTGTCTCCAGAGTGGGCCGACTGCATTCTGAGAAAAATATGTGACATCACAGGAAAACAGATAGTTGATTGGTTGGTGAGTATTTTTCTAATTTATCTTTAAAAACTCTGGTAACTTTAGTAATTGTAAGGTTTATTAGTAGTACGGTTTATTAAGAGTAGTAAAGCTAATTAGATTGGTGAGTATTTCCTATTTATCTTAACTACTGCATTTTAATTGGGGTAAGTAGAACATCTGTTGAAATCATAAGAATATAAGCACAAGCAGGGCTGGAGACATTAATTAAAAATTAATTAGTGAACTAGCTAATTAATTAAATGCAATGAAGATGGCAGGAGAGGTGATATGTGGTGACAGCAGAATGTGGGAGCTTCTGGACACCTGTGTGATTCAAGGCAAGCGCGTCTGCAGTAAGTATTTGCAGCTCAGAGCTTCGGCTCAGAGTCATTGAGCTGGAGGCCGAGCTGCAGACACTGCGATACCTCAGGGCGAGGGCAGTTATCTGGACATTTTGTTCCAGGAGGCAGTCACACCCCTTAGGATAGGGTCTTCTGATTTGTTCCATGGTCAGGGACACAAGAGTGTGACTGTAAGTGAGGCAGAAATGGGGATCGAGAAGTTAGAAGTGGAGGAGCCTCAGCCTTGTGCAACAGATTGGTGGCTCTTGCAGCCTGAAAGCGGGGTCTACAGGGTAGATAAGCGAATTGACCATGGCACCATGGTATAGAAAGCTATTCAAGCTGGGGGAGTTAATAGGAATGTAATGGTAGAAGGGGACAGTTTAGTCAGGGGGATAGACACTATTCCCTGCAGTCAAAGACAAGGGTCCAGAAGACAGTGTTGCCTACCTGGTACCAGGGTTCTGGGCTAGTGAGGAACTTGCAGTGAGGGGGAAGGATCCAGTCGTTGTGGCCCATGTAGGTATCAACGACATAGGTAGGACTAGGGAAGAGGTTCTGCTGAGAGAGTATGAGCAGCTATGGGCTAAATTAAAAAGCAGAACTTTGAAGGTAATAATCTCTGGATCATCTCCGTTGGAATGGTCTTTATCTGAACCGTGCTGGGAGCAGTGTCCTGGAGAGTCCTATAACTAGGGTGGTAGAGAGGGCTTTAAAATAAATCATGGGGCAAGGGATCAAGTGAGGGAAGATGTGATTCGTTAAAGAGAGAGGGGAAGGCAAGACAGCAAGATGGCAATATGGGAAATAATAATCAGGGTGTGGTAGGAAGGGACAAGAGCATATAAATTTAACAGTACACCAGCAGGTAAGGCTGGAGTTTGTGAAAATAATAAAAATACATAATTAAAGGCAATCTATCTTAGTGCACACAGCAATTGCAAAATGGTAGATGAATTAACAGCACAAATAGAAGTAAATGGCTATGATCTAATTGCCATTACGGAGGTGTAGCTGCAGGGTGACCAAAGCTGGAAATTGAACGTTCAAGGGTATTCAACATTTAGGAAGGATAGGAAAGAAGGAAAAGGAGGTGGGGTAGCACTGTTAATAAAGGATGAGATCAGTACATTAGTGAGGGAGGATCTTAGATCAGAAGATCAAGATGTGGAATCAGTTTGGGTGAAGCTAAGAAATAGCAATGGGCAGCAACCATTAGTAGGAATTGTTTATAGGGCACCAAACAGTAGTGGTAATGTAGGGCATGGTATAAGTCAGGAAATTAGAGGTGCAGGTAACAAGGGTAAAACAGGAATCATGAGGGACTTCAATCTACATATAGACTGAATGAACCTAATTAGCACTGATACCATGGAGGACGAATTCCTGGAAGGTATACATGATGGTTTTCTAGAATAGTATGCTGAGGAACCAACTAGAGAATGGACTATTTTGGATTTAGTATTGTGCAACGAAAGAGCTAATTAATAATCTCATTGTAAAGGAGCCTTTAGGGAAGAGTGACCATAAAATGAGGGAATTTTACATTAAGTTTCAAAGTGATGTAGTTCAATCCAAAACTACAGGCTTGGATTGGTAAACAAAGGAAACTACAAAGGATTGAGGGGCAAATTGGCCATGGCAGATTGGGAAAATACATTAAGCGATATGATGGAAGACAGGCAATGGCTAGCATTTAAAGGATACCTGGTTTACAACAAATTTACATTCCATTGAGGCTCAAAAACCCAGCAGGAAAGAGGAAAGTCAAAAAAGTAGTACAGGAGTACTAATGGGATGAAAGTTGATAAATCCCTGAGACATGATGATCTACATCCTAGAGCATTGAAAGAGGTGGCTACATTAATGCTCATCGTCCAAGATTCTATAGGATCAGTGCTTGGGCCCTGGTTATTCACAATCTATAACAATGATTTGGACATCAGGACCAGATTTTACCAAGACACAGATGACACAAAACCAGGTGGGAATGTTCAGTTGTGAGGTGGATGCAAAGAGGCTTCAAGGGGTTTAGACAGGTTTAGTAAGTGGGTAAGAACATGACAGATGGAATATAATGTGGAAAAAAGTGAAGGAAAAACAGAAATGCAGAGTATTTCTTAAATGGTCAGAGATTGGGGGATGTTGATGTCGAAAGGGACCTGGGGTTTCTTGCTCATCAGTCACTGAAAGTTAACATGCAGGTGCAGCAAGCAATTAGGAAGGCAAAAGCAATGTTAGCCTTTATTACAAGAGGATTTCAGTTCAGGAGTAAAGAAGTCTTGCTATAATTGTATAGAGCCTTGGTACGATTGCACCTGGTGTGTTCCGTACAGTTATGGTCTCCTTATCTAAGGAAGGACATACTAACCCCAGAGGGGGTGCAACAAAAGCTCACTAGACTGATTCCTGGGGTGAAGGGTTATCCTATAAAGAGTAATTGTGTAGACTAAGCCTATTACTTGGAGTTTAGAAGAATGAACAGGGGTCCCATTAAAAGGTAAAAAAATTCTTGTGGACCAGCATTTAATGCATATCCCAAATTGCCCTCCAGGAGGTGGTGCTGAGCTGCCTTCTTGAACTGCTGCAGTCCATGTGGTGTAGATACACCCACAGTGCTGTTAGGAAGGGAGTTCCAGGATTTTGACCCAGTGACAGTAAAGGAACAGCGATATATTTCCAAGTCAGGATGGTGAGTGACTTGGAGGGGAACTTGCAGGTGGTGGTGTTCCCATGCATCTGTTGCCCTTGTCCTTCTAGATGGTAGCAGTCATGGGTTTGGAAGGTGCTGTCAAAGGAGCCTTGGTGAGTTTCTGCAGTGCCTCTTGTAGATGGTACACACTGCTGCTACTGTGCGTCGGTGGTGGAGGGAGTGAATGTTTGTGGATGTGATGCCAATCAAGCGGGCTGCTTTGGCTTGGATGGTGTCAAGCTTCTTGAGTGTTGCTGGAGCTGCACTCATCCAGGCAATTGGGAGAGTATTCCATCATACTCCTGACTTGTGCCTTGTGGATGGTGGACAGGCTTTGGGGAGTCAGGAGGTGAGTTACTCACCACAGGATTCCCAGCCTCTGACCTGCTCTTGTAGCCACAGCATTTATATGGCTAGTCCAGTTCAGTTTCTGGTCAATGGTAACCCCCAGGATGTTGACAGTGGGGGTTTCGGTGATGGTAATGTCATTGAACATCAAGGGGTGATGGTTAGATTCTCTCTTGTTAGAGATGGTCATTGCCTGGCACTTGTGTGGCACGAATGTTACTTGCCACTTATCAGCCCAAGCCTGAATATTGTCCAGGTCTTGCTGCATTTGGGCATAGACTGCTTCAGTATCTGAGGAGTCGCAAATGGTGCTGAACATTGTGCAATCATCAGTGAACATCCCCACCTCTGACCTTATGATGGAAGGAAGGTCATTGATGAAGCAGCTGTAGATGGTTGGGCTGAGGACACTACCCTGAGGAACTCCTGCAGTGATGTCCTGGAACTGAGACGATTAGACCATAAGACAATAAGACATAGGAGCAGAAATTAGGCCATTCGGCCCATCGAGTCTGCTCCGCCATTCACTCATGGCTGATAAGTTTCTCAACCCCATTCTCCCGCCTTCTCCCCGGAACCTTTGATCCCCTTACCAGTCAAGAACTTATCTATTTCGGTCTTAAATACACTCACTGACCTGGCCTCCACAGACTTCTGTGGCAATGAATTCCATAGATTCACCACTCTCTGGCCAAAGAAGCTTCTCCTCATCTCTGTTCTAAAAGGTCTACCCTTTACTCTGAGGCTGTGCCCTCGGGTCCTAGTCTCTCCTACTAATGGAAACATCTTCCCCACGTCCACGCTATCCAGGCCTTTCAGTATTCTGTAAGTTTCAATCAGATCCCCCCTCATCCTTCTAAACTCCATCGAGTATAGACCCAGAGTCCTCAAACGTTCCTCATATGTTAAGACTTTCATTCCTGGGATCGTTCTTGTGAACCTCCTCTGGACCCTCTCCAGGGCCAGCACATCCTTCCTGAGATACGGGCCTTAAAATTGCTCACAATATTCTAAATGTGGTCTGACCAGAGCCTTATAAAGCCTCAGCAGCACATCCCTGCTTTTATATTCTAGTCCTCTCAAAATAAATGCCAACATTGCATTTGCCTTCCTAACTACCGACTCAACTTGCAAGTTAAACTTAAGAGAATCCTGGACTAGGACTCCCAAGTCCCTTTGCACTCCAGATTTCTGAATTCTCTCCCCATTTAGAAAATAGTCTATGCCTCTATTCTTCCTACCAAAGTGCATGACCTCACACTTCCCCACGTTGTATTCCATCTGCCACTTCTTTGCCCATTCTCCTAACCTGTCCAAATCCTTCTGCAGCCTCCCCGCCTCCTCAATACTACCTGTCCCTCCACCTATCTTTGTATCATCTGCAAACTTAGCCAGGATGCCCTCAGTTCCTTCATCTAGATCATTAGTGTATAAAGTGAAAAGTTGTGGTCCCAACACTGACCCCTGCAGAACTCCACTAGTCACCGGCTGTCATCCTGAGAAGGACCCCCTTATCACCACTCTCTGCCTCCTGCCAGACAGCCAATCTTCTATCCATGCTAGTACCTTGCCTCTAACACCATGGGCTCTTATCTTACTGAGCAGCCTCCTGTGCGGCACCTTGTCAAAGGCCTTCTGGAAGTCCAAGTAGATAACATCCATTGGCTCTCCTTTGTCTAACCTACTCGTTACCTCCTCAAAGAATTCTAACAGATTTGTCAGGCATGACCTCCCCTTGATGAAACCATGCTGACTTTGCCCTATTTTATCATGCACTTCCAAGTATTCTGAAATCTCATCCTTAATAATGGACCCTAAAATCTTACCAACGACCGAGGTCAGGCTAATCGGCCTCTAATTTCCCGTCTTTTGCCTCACTCCCTTCTTA
The DNA here is from genome assembly GCF_964194155.1 of Cetorhinus maximus. Taxonomy (NCBI): domain Eukaryota; kingdom Metazoa; phylum Chordata; class Chondrichthyes; order Lamniformes; family Cetorhinidae; genus Cetorhinus; species Cetorhinus maximus. The sequence continues at coordinate 99,205 of NW_027596355.1, forward strand.
AACAGGGGGGTTACATTAGCGATTTTCCAGTCCTCTGGAACCCTCCCTGGCTCCAGTAATTCCTGAAAGATCACCACTAATGCCTCCACTATCTCTTCAGCTATCTCCTTCAGAACTCTGGGGTGTAATCCATCTGGTCCAGGTGATTTATCCACTTTCAGACCTTTCAGTTTTCCGAGCACCTTCTCCTTGGTAATGGCCACCATACTCACCTCTGCCCCCCGACTCTCTTGAACTTTGGGGATGTTACTCGTGTCTTCCACCGTGAAGACTGACGCAAAGTACCTATTCAGTTCCTCCACCATTTCTTTGTTCCCCACTACTACTTCTCCAGCGTCATTTTCCAGCGGCCCAATGTCCACTTTTGCCTCTCTCTTCCCTTTATATATCTAAAAAAACTCTTGCAATCTTCTTTTATATTACTGGCTAGTTTACCCTCATATTTAATCTTCTCCCTCCTTATTTCTTTTTTAGTTGTCCTCTGTTGGTCTTTGTAGGCTTCCCAACCCCCTGGTTTCCCACTGCTCTTCGCCGCATTGTATGCTTTCTCTTTAGCTTTTATGCTGTCCCTGACTTCTCTTGTCAACCATGGTTGCCTCGTCCTCCCTTTAGTATGCTTCTTCTTCCTAGGGATGAATTTTTGCTGTGTCTCCCAAATTACTCCCAGAAACTCCTGCCATTGCTGTTCCACTGTCTTTCCTGCTAGGCTCATCTCCCAGTCAATTCTGGCCAGCTCCTCCCTCATGCCTCTGCAGTTGCCTTTATCCAACTTTAATACCGTTACATCTGATTCCAGCTTTTTCCTCTCAAATTGCAGGGTGAATTCTATCATATTATGGTCACTTCCTCCTAAGGGTTCCTTCACCTTAAGCTCCCTTATCAAATTTGCCTCATTACACATCACTAAATCTAGAATTGCCTGTTCCTTAATGGGCTCCACCACAAGCTGCTCCAAAAAGCCATCTCGTAGGCATTCCACAAATTCCTTTTCTTGGGATCCACTACCAACCTGATTTTCCCAGTCTACCTGCATATTGAAATTCCCCATGGTCACTGTAACCTTGCCTTTCTTACACACCTTTTCTATCTCCTGGTGTATCTTGTGCCCCACATCCTGACTACTGTTCGGAGGCCTGTACATTACTCCCATTATGGTTTTTTTACCTTTGCGGTTCCTCAACTCTACCCACACAGATTCTACATCATCTGACCCTACGTCATTTCTTGCTATCGATTTAATTTCATTTCTTACTAACAAGGCAACCCCACCCCCTCTGCCAACCTGCCTATCTTTTCGATAGGATGGATATCCTTGGATATTTAGCTCCCAGTCCTGATCCCCTTGCAGCCATGTCTCCGTGATGCCCACCACATCATACCTGCTAATTTCAATCTGCGCCACAAGCTCATTTACCTTATTTCGTATACTGATCCCGGATCGGTTCAGGTGGAGACCGTCCCAACGGTACAGATCCCTCCTGTTCCAATACTGATGCCAGTGCCCCACAAAATGGAACCCCTCTTTTCCGCACCACTCCTTTAGTTTGACCTCCAACAGCCACAACCATCTTTCTTTGTGCTAGGTATGACTCCAACCAATGGAGAATTTTTGTCCTGATTCCCATTGACTCCAGTTTTGCTAGGGCTCCTTGATGCCACATTCGGTCAAATGGTGCCTTGATGTCGAGGGCAGTCATTCTCACCTTATCTCTGGAGTTCAGCTCTTTTGTCCATGTTTGAACCAAGGCTGTAATGAGGTCAGGAGCTGAGTGGCCCTGGTGGAACCCAAACTGGGCGTCAGTAGCAGGTTATTGCTGAGTAAGTGCCGCTTGATAGGACTGTGGTGTCGCTTCCCATCACTTTGCTGATGATGGAGAGTAGACTGATTACAATAGTAATTGGCTGGGTTGGATTTGTCCTGCATTTTTGTGTACAGGACATACCTGGGCAATTTTCCACATAGCTGGGTAGATGCCAGTGTTGTAGCTGTACTGGACCACCTTGGGTAGGGGCACTGCAAGTTCTGGGGCAAAAGTTTTCAGTACTATTGCCTGAATGTTGTCAGTGCCCATAGCCTTTGCAGTATCCACTGCCTTCAACTGTTTCTTGCTATTGTGAAGTGGGTTTATGGGGGTAAGTATAGTTGGGTCTGTCTGTGTGCAATTTAATTACATTTGGAGTCAAGTAGACTGCAAGTTTAAATCATCAAAAGAAGCTAGGTGCTTGACATGCTAATGAGTAAAAATAGACACTGGCTTAGCATGTAAGGTGTGAAGAGATATTTGGATTTCAAATGGATCTGTTTACAACTAGCCAGATAAGCAAGGCTAAGGAATGTGTTTATTTTTCCCAAAGGTTACTGGCAATATTGGCACCATGGAAGTTTTTATATTGTGAGGAAGATACAGTTTGAAAGACACATGAAACAATAGAATTTACATCTTAAAAAGAGAGAAACTTATATAAAGGAGAATGAAAGGTTATGTGTCAGAAGGCCATGTAAATTCTAACAGGAATGTGTGAAATAGCCTCAATGAAGCCTCCAGCATTTGTACATAATTCTACTGCCTTACAAAGCTGAAGCTGGAGAAAAGCAATTTGGAATTCCACCATCCAGGGTATTGTGTTAACTTGCTGGATCTGCCTAAAATCCAAAATCTATTTTTGGACTATTGCCTTAAAGGGAGTGTAACTGGCGGTCAGGTTAATTAGGAATTTTAGTAGTTATTATAATAATTAATTTGTAGTCTTATGTATGTGCTTGAAATCTTTTATTTTGTTAATAGATATTTTAATTTCATTTTTAAAAAAAATCTCAAGCCTTGGTGGATTTATTATTTCTGAATTCAGTGCACGTATCGTGTAATAAATACAAATTGCAAAACCGTTGTGATAGCACAACCAGGTTTCCCTCGTGGATTTGGTCCACCTGGCACACATCATCTGTCATGTCATAACAGTGGACTGAATCAAATTGGCAGAAGACTGGCCTCTGATGTTGGGGAGCTCTGGAGGAGGCCGAGATGGATCATCCACTCGGCACTTCTGGCTGAAGATTGTTGCAAATGTCTCAGCCTTATCTTTTGCACTGATGTGCTGGGCTCCCCCATCATTGAGGATGGGGATATTTGTGGAGCCTCCTCCTCCAGTGAGTTGTTTAATTGTCCACCACCATTCACGACTGGATGTGGCAGGACTGCAGAGCTTAGATCTGATCTGTTAGTTGTGGGATCGCTTAGTTCTGTCTATCACTTGCTGCGTATGCTGTTTGGCACGCAAGTAGTTCTGTGTTATAGCTTCACCAGGTTGACACCTCATTTTTAGGTATGCCTGGTGCTGCTCCTGGCATGCCCTCCTGCACTTTTCTTCGAACCAGGGTTGATCCCCTGGCTTGATGGTAATGGTAGAGTGAGGGATGTGCTGGACCATGAGGTTACAGATTGTGTTTGAGTAAAATTCTGCTGCTGCTGCTGGTGATGGCCCACAGCACCAGTTGATGCCCAGTTTTGAATTTCTGGATCTGTTCAAAATCTATCTCAGTTAACACTGAGGTGCCACACAACACATGGAGGATATCCTCAGTGTAAAGACAGGACTTGATCTCCACAAGGACTGCGCGGTGGTCACTCCTACCGATACTGTCATGGACAGATGCATCTGTGGCAGGCAGGCTGGTGAGGATAAGGCCAAGTATGTTTTTCCCTCTTGGTGGTTCCCTCACCACCTGCCGCAGACCCAGTCTAGCAGCTATGTCCTTTAGGACTCGGCCAGCTCAGTCAGTAGTGGTGCTACTGAGTCACTCTTGGTGATGGACATTGAAGTCCCCCACCCAGAGAACATTCTGCACCCTTGTCACTCTCAGTGCTTCCTCCAAGTGATGTTCAACATGGAGGATCACTGACTCATCAGCTGAGGGAGGGCGGTACATGGTAATCAGCAGGAGGTTTCCTTGCCCATGTTTGACCTGATGCCATGAGACTTCATGGGGTCCGGAGTCAATGTTGAGGATTCCAAAGGCAACTCCCTTCCGACTGTATACCACTGTGCCGCCACCTCTGGTGGGTCTGTCGCTAGGAATCCTACAGCCAGGAGAGTAACTCCTCTCCTATCTCCCCAAAGCCTGTCCAGCATCTACAAGGCAGGAGTGTGATGGAATAGTCTCCACTTACCTGGATGAGTGCAGCACCCACAACACTCAAAAAGCTAGACATCAACCAGGACAAAGCAGCCTGCCTGAATGGCACCCCTTCCACAAATATTCACTCCCTCCATCACTCGACACACAGTGGCAGCAGCATGTACCATCTAAAAGATGCACTGCAGCAACTTACCAAGGCTCCTCAGGCAGTACCTTCCAAACCCAAGACTACTACCATCTAGAAGGACAATGGGCCAGCATTTATTTCCCTTCCCTAATCACCCTTGAGAGCTGAGTGGCTTATTAGTCCATTTAAGAGTCAACCACATTGCTGTGGGTCTGGAGTCACATGTAGGCCAGACCAGGTAAGGACAGCAGATTTCCTTCCCTAAAGGACATTAGTGAACCAGATGGGTTTTTATGACAATCGACAATGGTTTCGTGGTCATCATTAGACTTTTAATTTTTTTATTGGTTTCAAATTTCACCATCTGCCATGGTGGAATTTGAACCCAGGACCCCATGGCCCTGGGTCTCTGGATTACCAGTCCAGCAACAATACCACTGCACCACCACCTTCGCATACAAGGGAACCCACCACCTGGAAGTTCCCCTCCAAGCCACTCACCATCCTGACTTGGAAATATATCACCATTCCTTGAGAAGGATAGATGCTGAGAGGATGCTTCCCTTGGCTGGAGTATCTAGAATTGGGGTCTCCTAGTCTCAGAATAAGAGTTTGGCTATTTAGGACAAACAGGAAGAAATTTCTTCACTCAAAAGGTTGTGAATCTTTGAAATTCTCTACCCCAGAAAGCTGTTGTTCAGTCACTGAGTATATTCAAGATAACAGTTGATAGATTTTTGGGTAAGGGAATTGATAGATAAGTGCAGGAAGGTATAGATAAACTGGGAGATCAGCCATGATCTTGTTGAATAATGAAGCAGGCTTGACGGGCCTAATGGCCTACTCCAGCACCTTCTTATGTAATAACTTGGCCAAATGCCAATTTTTCATGTGAGAATCTAGACAGTGTCTAGGGGCAGCAATCTAGTCCTGGGGCCAGTTGTCTGGTCAGTAACTCTACCCTGAAAATTCAGCTTCAGACTGTTAATTAAAATTATATAATTTTAGTGAATACCCTTTGATGTAGATGTCACTGGAACGGTCTCCTGTCAGCGGATTCACATCATCAAGTGCCACATCATCTGTGTTCCAAATAATGACTCTTAGTTCATAACTAAAAGGTATAAGGATAAATATTGTCAGTAAGTAATAATAAAACAGTGCTGTAATTTATCAAAACTTGACATCAGTTGAACAATACTCCTCATTTCTAAAGCTGGATTAAAATATATTCAGAATTCCAATGCATGCATTTCACCTGGTTCCAATGCAAACTGGTGTAAATGGGGCCCGGGAATGATAGTTCGCCCTTAGCAAAGACGATACAACAGAAGAGGCAGCTTAGCTAATGAAAGATCATCTGATTGCTTCATTGGAGCGCATTCAAACTTCCCTATTCACATTGAATGGGTCACTGCACAGCAAACATGATGCTGAATATCCAGCTACAGTTAATACATGTGAGGTAGAAGAGGTCATTTTAAAATTGTATCTGACCCTTGTGGGATCCAGGGGTGTAATTCTGCTGGAGTGCAGCAGAGCAGCTCAACATTCCTGGCAATAGGGTATTCAGACAAGATAGAGAGGGGGAAACAAGAGGAGGGAAGATCGCAATATAGATCAAGGAATCAACTATAGCAGTAAGCAGGGATGATATCCTGGAAGGATCATCAAATGAGGCCATATGGGTAGAAGTAAAAAACACAGAAGGGGCAAACACGCTGTTGGGTGTGTACTATAGGCCCTCAAACAGTCAGGGAGAGATAGAGGGTCAAATATGTAATCAAATTTCAGAGAAGTGTAAGAATAATAAGGCAGTAATAGTAGGGGTTTTAACTACCCAGGTATTAACTGGGTTAGTTTTAGTGTGCAAGGTAGGGAGGGAGCAAAATTCTTAAGTTGCGTCCAGGAGAACATTTTTAGCCAGTACATAGAAAGCCCAACAAATAAAGGGGCAGTTCTGGACCTAATATTCGGAAATGAGCCCGGGCAGGTGGAAGGTGTATCAGTAGGGGAGCATTTTGGAGATAGTGACCTTAACTCAGTTAGATTTAGGATAGTTATGGAAAAGGATAAGGTTGGGCTGGAAATAAAAGTTCTAAACTGGGGAAAGGCTAATTTTACTAAAATGAGATACGATTTGGCCCAAGTGGACTGGGAGCAGCTATTTGCAGATAAAACTGTGTCAGAGCAGTGGGAGGCATTCAAGGAGGAAATAGCGAGAGTACAGGGAAAATATGTTCCCATCAAGACAAAGTAAGTGGACCAAGTCCAGAAAACCCTGGATGTCAAGGGACATAAAGGTTAGGATTAAGGATAAAAGAGAAGCTTATGGCAGATACCAAGGGCTCAATATGGCAGAGTCCCTAGAGGAGTATAAAAAGTGCAGCGGGGAACTTAAAAAGGAAATTAGGAAAGCTAAGAGAGTGATGAGAAAGTGTTGGTTGGTAGAATAAAGGAAAACCTAAAGGGTTTTTTTTTAACTATATAAAGAACAAAAGAATATCTAGGGAAAGAGTAGGGCCAATTAGGGACCATAGAGGTAATCTGTGTGTGTGGACCCGGAAGACGGGGTTACAGTCCTCAATGAATACTTTGCGTAGGTCTTCACAATGGAAAAGGACGACGCAGGTATAGACATCAGGGTGGAGGACTGTGAAATATTAGAGGAAATGAACATAGAGAGAGAGGAGGTACCAGCGGGTTTAGCGGCCTTAAAAGTGGATAAATCCACAGGCCCGGATGAGATGCATCCCAGGGTGTTGAGGGAGGAAAGGGAAGAGATATCAGAGAGGATTTTCAAATCCTCTCTGGCCACAGGTGAGGTGCCAGGGAACTGGAGGACAGCTAACATTGTCCCATTATTAAAAAAAGGGAGGAAAGGATAGACCAGGAAATTACAGTCCAGTCAGTCTAACCTCGCTGGCGGGGAAGTTACCAGAAAGACTTCTGAAGGACAGGATATATCTGCACTTGGAGAGACATGGATTAATCAGGGATAGTCAGCATGGATTTGTTAAGGGAAGATCGTGTTTGACAAATTGGATCGAATTTTTTGAGGAGGTAACCAGGAGTGTTGATGAGGGTAATCTCTGTTCTAAAAGGGAAGACCTTTTAGAACAGAGATGAGGGGAAACTTCTTTAGCCAGAGAGTGGTGAATCTATGGAATTCATTGCCACAGAAGGCTGTGGAGGCAAGGTCATTGAGTGTATTTAAGACCAAGATAGATAGGTTCTTGATTATTAAGGGGATCAAAGGTTACGTGGAGAAGGCGGGAGAATGGGGTTGAGAAACTTATCAGCCATGATTGAACTGCGGAGCAGACTCGATGGGCCGAATGGCCTAATTTCTGCTCCTGTGTCTTATGGTCTTATGGTAATGCATTTGATGTGGTCTACATGGACCTTAGCAAGGCTTTTGATAAGGTCCCTCATGGTAGACTGGTCAAGAAAGTAAGAGCTCATGGGATCCAAGGCAAAGTGGCACATTGGATCTAAAATTGGCTGAGAGGCAGGAAGCAGAGGGTGATGGTAGAGGGATGTTTCTGTGACTGGAAGTCTGTTTCCAGTGGGGTTCCACAGGGTTCGGTGCTGGGGCCCTTGCTGTTTGTGGTGAACATAAATGATTTGGACTTAAATGCAGTGGGGGGTATTCACGGATGACATGAAAATTGGTCGGGTGGTAAATAGTGAGGAGGAGAGCCGTAAACTGCAGGAGGATATCAATGGACTGGTCAGGTGGGCAGAGCAGTGGAAAATGGAATTCAACCAGGAAAACTGTGAGGTAATGCACTTGGGGAGGGTTAACAAGGCAAGGGAATACACTATGAATGGTAGGACCCTGGAAAGTACTGAAGATCAGAGGGACTTTGGTGTGCATATCCACAGGTCCCTGGAGGTAGCAGGGCAGGTAGATAAGGTGGTTAAGGAGGCATATGGGATACTAGCCTTTATTAGCCGAGGCATAGAATACAAGAGCAGGGAGGTTATGCTGGAACTGTATAAAACGCTGGTTAGGCCACAACTGGAGTACTGTGTGCAGTTCTGATCACCACATTATAGGAAGGATGTGATTGCAATGGAGAGGGTGCAGAGGAGATTCACCAGGATGCTGCCTGGGCTGGAGGGTCTGAGCTATGAGGAAAGATTGAATAGGCTGGGGTTGTTTTCCTTGGAGCAGCGAAGGTTGAGAGGGGACCTGATAGAGGTGTATAAGATTATGAGGGGCATGGATAGGGTGGATAGGAAGGCATTTTTTCCATTAGTAGAGGGGTCAATATCCAGGGGGCATAGAGGTAGAAGGCTAAGAGGGGAATTGAGAGAAATCTCTTCACCCAGAGAGTGGTGGGAGTCTGGAAATCACTGCCTGAAAGGGTGGTTGATTCAGAAACTCTCATAACATTTAAGAAGTATTTAGATATTCACTTGAATTGCCATAGTCTCCAGGGCTATGGGCCAAGTGCTGGAAAATAGGATTAGTGTAGGCAGATCTTTGTTGACACGATGGGCCAAATGGCCTCCTTCTGTGCTGTAAACGTCTGAGTCTATGGGCACTGCTCCAGCACCTCCTGTTCTGATGACTGACCATAAGACCATAAGACCATAAGACATAGGAGCAGAAATTAGGCCAATCGGCCCATCAAGTCTGCTCCACCACTGACCCGAACTCTGAGCCCAAGGAACTTATCAGCATTACTAGAAGTCAGAGATCGGATCAGGAGTTTGGAAGCCAGGTTGGGAACTACATTTCCTGGCTGTTCTTGGGAGTTTCATACATGCGCCAACAGGTTGCTGGCCGTACATGTGCAGTTTGTATTTTATCATTCCTCAGGCTGGGAAATGGCCGTATGTGCCTGCACAGGAGAAAAGGGACTAAAGAACTGAAACAGCGTGAAACTACAGATCAGGTGACCTGAACAGACACGCCATTATAGGGATGTCCCACGAAGCAGCATACAGCAAGGGGAACAGGGAAGGCCCCAGAAATAAAGTCCCAGTTAAGTGACAAAGATAGGGATCAAGCATAGATCCCATTGAGTCAAGATAAATGACAGGAGCAGAGAAAAAGGCTCCAAGTTAAAGGAAGAGCTGCGGGGAGCAGATTTGAAGCAAAGTGGGCTTGAAAGAAGTCACGAAGATCTAAGGAGGCAGCCGAAGGTTGGTGACTCCTTACTGTGGGCCTTTGGGGCCCTCGAATTCCAATGGATGCATTTCACCAGGTCCCAATGCAAACTGTCATATAGGAGGCTGGAGAATGACAATTTGCCTCAAGCAGGGGGAAGTAGTGGTGTAGCTGTAATGTCACTGGCCTGGTAATACAGAGGCCTGGGGTTCAAATCCCACCACAGCAACTGGTAAAACTTAAATTACATTCATAAATCTGTAATTAAAAGCTAGTCTAATTGTTGTAAAAACCCATCTGATTCCCTTCCCTGAAGAACATATCAGCTATCCATGGGAGTTCTGCTTGATACAGCCAAAGGTCTGACAGTGTGTTTAGGAGGTGAAGCTTGAGTGTATGTGAAGACCCAGAGGAATTGCAGAAGGTGAAATTGTTCACCTCCAGGGTTTCAATGCTTTCTGTTTCTGGTACTGCCAGTTGTCGTCTGGTTAGTATCTACATATAGATACATTGAGAGCCCTCGAAGTGGCAGGTAAACAGCTAATGAAATAAAACAGCTTAAAATCCACTGGCCTTTTCAGTACTCACTGCCAGCCTGAAGGGAGGAGAATGACCTCAGTCAGAATTGCTAACAGCTGCCCACAAGAAACAGGACAATTTCTAAAATCTCCAAACCCAAGAGCTTGTTGTACATGTCATGGGAATAAAAACAAACTTTCAGAACCACCTGATAGCAGCACAATGACTGCGAAACAAAAAAGTATAACCTCCTTTTGTAGAGAAAGTAAAGAATATTCAAGTCCTGTCACACTGAGTGACGATGGAGGGAGAGGGAGAGCGCCGGTGCCCTCACACTGAGTGATGATGGAGGGAGAGGGAGAGTTCCAGTGCCCTCACACTGAGTGACGATGGAGGGAGAGGGAGAGCGCCAGTGCCCTCACACTGAGTGACGATGGAGGGAGAGGGAGAGCTTCAGTGCCCGCACACTGAGTGACGATGGAGGGAGAGGGAGAGCGCCAGTGCCCTCACACTGAGTGACGATGGAGGGAGAGGGAGAGCGCCAGTGCCCTCACACTGAGTGACGATGGAGGGAGAGGGAGAGCGCCAGTGCCCTCACACTGAGTGACGATGGAGGGAGAGGGAGAGCGCCAGTGCCCTCACACTGAGTGACGATGGAGGGAGAGGGAGAGCGCCAGTGCCCTCACACTGAGTGACGATGAAGGGAGAGGGAGAGTTCCAGTGCCCTCACACTGAGTGACGATGGAGGGAGAGGGAGAGCGCCAGTGCCCTCACACTGAGTGACGATGGAGGGAGAGCGCCAGTGCCCTCACACTGAGTGACGATGGAGGGAGAGCGCCAGTGCCCTCACACTGAGTGACGATGGAGGGAGAGGGAGAGCGCCAGTGCCCTCACACTGAGTGACGATGGAGGGAGAGGGAGAGCGCCAGTGCCCTCACACTGAGTGACGATGGAGGGAGAGGGAGAGCGCCAGTGCCCTCACACTGAGTGACGATGGAGGGAGAGGGAGAGCGCCAGTGCCCTCACACTGAGTGACGATGGAGGGAGAGGGAGAGCGCCAGTGCCCTCACACTGAGTGACGATGGAGGGACAGGGAGAGCTCCAGTGCCCTCACACTGAGTGACGATGGAGGGAGAGGGAGAGCGCCAGTGCACTCACACTGAGTGACGATGGAGGGAGAGGGAGAGCGCCAGTGCACTCACACTGAGTGACGATGGAGGGAGAGGGAGAGCGCCAGTGCCCTCACACTGAGTGACTATGGAGGGAGAGGGAGAGCGCCAGTGCCCTCACACTGAGTGACGATGGAGGGAGAGGGAGAGCGCCAGTGCCCTCACACTGAGTGACGATGGAGGGAGAGGGAGAGCGCCAGTGCCCTCACACTGAGTGACGATGGAGGGAGAGGGAGAGCGCCAGTGCCCTCACACTGAGTGACGATGGACGGAGAGGGAGAGCGCCAGTGCCCTCACACTGAGTGACGATGGAGGGAGAGGGAGAGCTCCAGTGCCCTCACACTGAGTGACGATGGAGGGAGAGGGAGAGTTCCAGTGCCCTCACACTGAGTGACGATGGAGGGAGAGGGAAAGCTCCAGTGCCCTCACACTGAGTGACGATGGAGGGAGAGGGAGAGTTCCAGTGCCCTCACACTGAGTGACGATGGAGGGAGAGGGAGAGCGCCAGTGCCCTCACACTGAGTGACGATGGAGGGAGAGGGAGAGCGCCAGTGCCCTCACACTGAGTGACGATGGAGGGAGAGGGAGAGCGCCAGTGCCCTCACACTGAGTGACGATGGAGGGAGAGGGAGAGCGCCAGTGCCCTCACACTGAGTGACGATGGAGGGAGAGGGAGAGCGCCAGTGCCCTCACACTGAGTGACGATGGAGGGAGAGGGAGAGCGCCAGTGCCCTCACACTGAGTGACGATGGAGGAAGAGGGAGAGCTCCAGTGCCCTCACACTGAGTGACGATGGAGGGAGAGGGAGAGTTCCAGTGCCCTCACACTGAGTGACGATGGAGGGAGAGGGAGAGTTCCAGTGCCCTCACACTGAGTGACGATGGAGGGAGAGGGAGAGCTCTAGTGCCCTCACACTGAGTGACGATGGAGGGAGAGGGAGAGCGCCAGTGCCCTCACACTGAGTGACGATGGAGGGAGAGGGAGAGCGCCAGTGCCCTCACACTGCGTGACGATGGAGGGAGAGGGAGAGCGCCAGTGCCCTCACACTGAGTGACGATGGAGGGAGAGGGAGAGTTCCAGTGCCCTCACACTGAGTGACGATGGAGGGAGAGGGAGAGCGCCAGTGCCCTCACACTGAGTGACGATGGAGGCAGAGGGAGAGCGCCAGTGCCCTCACACTGAGTGACGATGGAGGGAGAGGGAGAGCGCCGGTGCCCTCACACTGAGTGACGATGGAGGCAGAGGGAGAGCGCCAGTGCCCTCACACTGAGTGACGATGGAGGGAGAGGGAGAGCGCCGGTGCCCTCACACTGAGTGACGATGGAGGGAGAGGGAGAGCTCCAGTGCCCTCACACTGAGTGACGATGGAGGGAGAGGGAGAGCGCCAGTGCCCTCACACTGAGTGACGATGGAGGGAGAGGGAGAGCGCCAGTGCCCTCACACTGAGTGACGATGGAGGGAGAGGGAGAGGGAGAGCGCCAGTGCCCTCACACTGAGTGATGATGGACGGTCTCAGTAGCTTTTCACTTTTGTCACATCCAAGTGATTGAGAGTTTAGAATGAATGGTGTTTGTACCAAGTGACAGGCATGTTTGGATTGCATGTTTAAAATCTCTCAAAAACAATTGTACAGCACAATCTGTTGAAAGCTCCCATTACTGTGTAACATGCCTATGAAAAAGCAGAAGAACTCTTGGAAAAATTTGTGACGACCTGAATGCATCTTATCTAAAGGTGACTTGTACAACTCTCCGCTCTGCACACTACCCAGCTTGAAACAACAGACCTTACTCTGATGAAGGGTCATACGGACTCGAAACGTCAACTGTATCCCTCTCCGCAGATGCTGTCAGACCTGCTGAGTTTATCCAGGTATTTTTGTTTTTGTTCTACAGCATCCGCAGTATTTTGCTTTTAGACCTCACTCTCATCACTTCAATCGCTGGAGCTTCCCTGTATGGATGGTGTTGACCCAGGAATCGGGTTACATTACCCCTACAGTGCTGCAGAAATTATTGACCACATAGCTACCCAGATGAGGAAGAAAATTTTCCAGCTATCAAAGTAATCAAGGGTAAAATGTCGATTCTTATTTTTATTTATTTTTTATTCATTCAGGTCATGTGGGCTTCACTGGCTGGGTCAGCATTTATTGTCCATCCCTAGATGCCCTTGATGAATCTACAAGCCTAAGAACCAAAACTGCTCTAGTCATCTACCTGACATGTGAAAGGGATAAGAAGGATGATTCACACTTCGTGTTTTTAGATCTGATTGAATTTCCAGATCATAAAGCTGGTACAATAGTTAAATATCTTTTTGAATATCTTGCGAAACATGGTTTTGATGACTCTGACCAGAAGCAGCATCTTGTCACGTTTCCTGGTGACAGAGCGAGTGTTAGTGCTGGGCACCAAACCAGGTGGAGCTCAGACCCATGGAGCAATACCCGGATATTATTATTTGGCATTATCTGAACCATATATTAGAACTTGCAGTGGGTGACTCAGTGACAGGAGTTAGTGGAGTGAGCCATGTCCATTCCTTTATGGACAAATTATACTGTGTATAACAGATCACCTCTCAATCAGAGGCAACTGGTAGAATGCGTTGCTGAACTAGAACAACACATTCCAAAATCGGCTGCATTTTAAGCACCAGATGGGTAGCAAGTTCATTTCAAGCAGTGTCAGCTATGTGCTGCAACAATGAAGCATTAGGCACTCATTTTGAACTGGAAATGAAAATAAAACAAGGTGCGTGTTTGACAGGAAAACCTGTGTGACTCTGTTAAAGAGAATTTCCTTGAAACAGTTTCTCTAGACTTAGCTCTGATCTATGACACATTACATGAACTTGGCTGCTCTCTAGAGTGTTTGCAGAAATGAACTACAATGATCGTGTATGCAGACAAACTGATCCTTCACTACAAGTGCTTTTTGTGTGGACTGAAAGAGTGACTTGACATCAACTCTTGAGGCCAAAGCTGCAGTCACACAGGGAAAGTTTGGAACACAAAAACAGAATTACCTGGAAAAACTCAGCAGGTCTGGCAGCATCGGCGGAGAAGAAAAGAGTTGACATTTAGAGTCCTCGTGACCCTTCAACAGAACTTCTGTTGAAGGGTCATGAGGACTCGAAACGTCAACTCTTTTCTTCTCCGCCGATGTTGCCAGACCTGCTGAGTTTTTCCAGGTAATTCTGTTTTTGTTTTGGATTTCCAGCATCCGCAGTTTTTTGTTTTTATAAAGTTTGGAACAGCCTCGTTAGGGAGCAACCAGTAAGATTATCAGCATTAATTACCAGCATTAATTATCAGCATTAATTACCAGCATTAATTACCAGCATTAATTATCAATGGTTTCTTACCAGTCTTGTTAATAATTTAGAAAATCAAATGTTTACAATCATGTCATTGAAAGACTCTTGTTCAGCCTCTGCAGCCCAATCCAGTTATGCGTCTCTGATCAACCAGTTGTGCATTCTTGACAAAGACCACTGGTCAGCTGAAATGTCACCAGGTTATGGAGAATCAGCAATAGCTTCTCCCTGCAAGTGGTTTAAATAGTCATCTACTTCTGTAATCGATTGATGCATTCACAGATTATGCGGAGGAAGCTAAACAATTCCTTAGGATTTATGACCACTACTAAACTGTGCAATAGTAATTCCCAGCAGCACTGCCCAATGTAAACATAGATTCAATCAAATGAACTTAATTATAACACCAAATTGCTCCAGAATTCTCATAAGCCGGGTATCAGCACTTCCATTTGTCACACGACATGATCCTCTCTGACGTATTGGGATCCAACAACAAACATCACAACTTGCTGCAGCCATTGGCAGAGGACTCGAGGGCAAGACCAGCCTCTCCCTCTAACACATGGACAGGACTAGCCTCTGCTTCTAACACACAGACAGGACCAGCCTCTCCCTCTAACACACAGACAGGACCAGCCTCTCCCTCTAACACACGGACAGGACCAGCCTCTCCCTCTAACACACGGACAGGACCAGCCTCTCCCTCTAACACACGGACAGGACCAGCCTCTCCCTCTAACACACGGACAGGACCAGCCTCTCCCTCTAACACACAGACAGGACCAGCCTCTCCCTCTAACACACGGACAGGACCAGCCTCTCCCTCTAACACACGGACAGGACCAGTCTCTCCCTCTAACACACGGACAGGACCAGTCTCTCCCTCTAACACACAGACAGGACCAGCCTCTCCCTCTAACACATGGACAGGACCAGCCTCTCCCTCTAACACACAGACAGGACCCGCCTCTCCCCCTAACACATGGACAGGACCAGCCTCTCCCTCTAACACACGGACAGGACCAGTCTCTCCCTCTAACACACAGACAGGACCAGCCTCTCCCTCTAACACACGGACAGGACCAGCCTCTCCCTCTAACACACAGACAGGACCCGCCTCTCCCCCTAACACATGGACAGGACCAGTCTCTCCCTCTAACACACGGACAGGACCAGCCTCTCCCTCCAACACACAGACAGGACCAGTCTCTCCCTCCAACACACAGACAGGACCAGCCTCTCCCTCTAACACACAGACAGGACCAGCCTCTCCCTCTAACACACGGACAGGACCAGCCTCTCCCTCTAACACACGGACAGGACCAGCCTCTCCCTCTAACACACGGACAGGACCAGCCTCTCCCTCTAACACACAGACAGGACCAGTCTCTCCCTCTAACACACAGACAGGACCTGCCTCTCCCCCTAACACACGGACAGGACCAGCCTCTCCCTCTAACACACGGACAGGACCAGCCTCTCCCTCTAACACACGGACAGGACCAGCCTCTCCCTCTAACACACAGACAGGACCAGCCTCTCCCTCTAACACACGGACAGGACCAGCCTCTCCCTCTAACACACGGACAGGACCAGCCTCTCCCTCTAACACACGGACAGGACCAGTCTCTCCCTCTAACACACGGACAGGACCAGCCTCTCCCTCTAACACACGGACAGGACCAGCCTCTCCCTCTAACACACAGACAGGACCCGCCTCTCCCCCTAACACACAGACAGGACCAGCCTCTCCCTCTAACACACGGACAGCACCAGCCTCTCCCTCTAACACACGGACAGGACCAGCCTCTCCCTCTAACACACGGACAGGACCAGCCTCTCCCTCTAACACACGGACAGGACCAGCCTCTCCCTCTAACACACGGACAGGACCAGCCTCTCCCTCTAACACACGGACAGGACCAGTCCCTCCCTCTAACACACGGACAGGACCAGCCTCTCCCTCTAACACACAGACAGGACCAGCCTCTCCCTCTAACACACAGACAGGAGCAGCCTCTCCCTCTAACACACGGACAGGACCAGCCTCTCCCTCTAACACACAGACAGGACCCGCCTCTCCCCCTAACACACGGACAGGACCAGCCTCTCCCTCTAACACACGGACAGGACCAGCCTCTCCCTCTAACACACGGACAGGACCAGCCTCTCCCTCTAACACACGGACAGGACCAGCCTCTCCCTCTAACACACGGACAGGACCAGCCTCTCCCTCTAACACACGGACAGGACCAGCCTCTCCCTCTAACACACGGACAGGACCAGCCTCTCCCTCTAACACACGGACAGGACCAGCCTCTCCCTCTAACACACGGACAGGACCAGCCTCTCCCTCTAACACACGGACAGGACCAGCCTCTCCCTCTAACACACGGACAGGACCAGCCTCTCCCTCCAACACACGGACAGGACCAGTCTCTCCCTCTAACACACGGACAGGACCAGCCTCTCCCCCTAACACACGGACAGGACCAGCCTCTCCCTCTAACACACGGACAGGACCAGCCTCTCCCTCCAACACACGGACAGGACCAGCCTCTCCCTCTAACACACGGACAGGACCAGTCTCTCCCTCTAACACACGGACAGGACCAGCCTCTCCCTCTAACACACAGACAGGACCAGTCTCTCCCTCCAACACACGGACAGGACCAGCCTCTCCCTCCAACACACGGGTGGAACCTGACCCAGTGTGGAGGTTATTGTGAAGAGTTGGCTGCAGAAATTCAAGAAGTGTCGTGGTATGAAGTTTTTGAAAGTTTGCGGTGATAAAGCCTCTGCAGACCATGACACCACTGGAAATTTATTGCTGAGTTTGCTATGCTAATTTCAGACCTAAACCAATTGCCTGAACAAATTAACCGTGCTGATAAAACGAGTGTGTTGGGGTGGGATGTCCCTAGGAAAGTGCTAGCAATGCTGCGGAGAGTGCACCAAGGGGTGTTAGGGATGCTAAGGGTCGATTGACTGTCCTTGGTTGTGGCAATGCAGCTGGCACACACAGATGGAAATTGGCTGTAATCAGGAAGAGCAAATGTTCCAGCAGTTTCAAGGGTACTTGGACATCACCTTTTCACTGCTATGCCAATAAGAGAGCCTGGGTAACCAGGGACATGTTTTCTGATAGAAGCAAAATAGTGCACATGCTGGAAATCTGAAATAAAAACAAACCAAAACCAGAAACAGGAGAGTCATACAGACTCAAAACGTTAACTCTGTTTCTCTCCCCACAGATGCTATCAGACCCGCTGAGTAATTCCAGTGTTTTTCTGTTTTTAGTACATGTTTTCTGATTGTTTTCACAACTGCTTTGTATCAGAGGCATGAGCACATGTCAGCTAGCTGGACTTGAAGAAAAATCATGTTTCTCCTGGACAAATTTAAGCACATCCCCCTGCTGAACTGTGGGTGAAGAACAAAGTTTTCGCTGTTAACTTCACCCCAACGTAACGTCATTAATTCAGCCAATGGATCAAGGCAATCTTTGGTTCGTGAAATGTAAATATAAAGACTCCAACTTGAATAGAATGTTTGGTGCTGCAAACAGAGGCTTGAGGGCAGAAAACTTCCAAAAGGAGTTTACAATTAAAGACGCCATTAACGCATCTGCTAATGTCCTGGTGCTTTGTTGGCCAACAGCTGACACAAGCTTTGGCCCCACTACAATGCTCACTGAAGACAATAATATTGATGAAGACTTTGAAGATTTTCATGCGAACAAGGGAAAAAAAAATCTGGTAGACCAGCTCCTTGAGCATGCAAAATGTATATGAATGGAATGTGTGAATATGCTGGAGGCTGAAGATATCGAGGAAGTGTTTAACATTGATAACAACACTCCCATCCTGCATTCTTTGACTGATGGGGAGATTGCAGAAACGATGCTAACTTGATAGAAACAGTGATGACGAGGATGACATAGTGAATCTGGTAGAGAAAGTGCCATTTGACAATATTATTAAGATGTGTGACAGGTTGATAGATGCACTCGAGCAACACAAGTATATAAGTGAGCAAGAAATAATGTCAGTGTATAAAATAAAAGACAAACTTATGAAACAAAAAACAATGTTGACAAGGCAGATGAAGCTGGAAGAAATATTCGAGAATGCCTCCCAGCAGAGTACATCGACATTCTGGACCGTCTCCTACAAGCAGAACTGAAGATGGTGCCACAGGTGGGAACTTATTACAGGTACCCCGCATTTATTATTCAGTGATACATTTTACTTTTCTAACCATGTTATTCACTTTAGACTATAGCTAGTCTTGGCTTAGGCTATTGTAATGTAAGTAGGCCAAATCCTATATGCGGTAGCCAAAACCTAAATTATCTGAAATTTGATTGGCCCTGAGGATTCCGAATACTCAACCTGTAAAATGTTGCATAATGAAACTCTAGCTACATTAAAGACTAATGATTCAAAATATCATACGGCTCACAATAAAATACCTACTGCTTACTGGCCCTAATATTTTTCACTTTAAAGAGCATAGTTCTACTGATTTTTGGGGACTCAAATGATTATTACATAGGAAAACAATGTAATAGTAGATTTAGAAATGATATGGTCAACACATTTTCGTTGAGCTCAGATGCCTCAAAATTTGGCATTACACACCTGGTCACAATTTGGAAAACTGCATATGGACCATGATCTCACTATTTTGGAAAATATATTCCATAGTAAAAGGGATAAAGAGAAGGGTACACAGTTATTAGGGGAGGTGCAGAGAAGGATATTCAGTTATTGGGGTACAGCGAAGGGCCTCACAATTGACTCCAGTAGACAAGCGAATGACTTTACTGGAGAGTACGGCTGGCCTAGGGCAGAATTTTATATTCCCCCACCGGGTGGGTTTGAAGCTGGTGGGGTAAAATTCCTCAGATGACCTTCCCAGTGGCCTCCCACCCACAGCGACCTCTCCACAATTTTACAGTGGAACAGGTCAGCCCTCCTAGGCGAGCCATCCTGCCGTTGACCCAGTTGAGGCCTTAAGTGGAAATTAATGATGACTTAAGGGCCATTTCCCACCCAGCCTCCATTTTCAGGCTGGTAGGGCAAGTTCAGCAGCAGGGGGAAGTCCGGAAAGTGACCCTGTCCTGGCCTTGGGTAGGAAGTAGGGAGGGTGCCTCCATCTACAACCTCCTTTCGATATCTGGTGTCCTGCCCACAAGGTCTGGCCCCTGCAGGTGCTCCCTCCTCCCGGCCTCTCCACCAACACCCCCACCCCCTCATCAGTCCAACCCCCATGCTTCACTACCTGCTCTGAGACCCCCACAGTTACCTGGTCCTGGACTCCTGGCACTTAGACTGTGGGGACTGCTTGCAGTCCCAGTCCTGTCCACTGCTGCTTCTGGAGCAGCAGAGACTCAACAGCCACCGGCCAATCAAATTGGCTGGCAGCTCTCTGAGGCAGGACTTTTTCCTGAATGAGGGGTGGAAGTCCCATCTCCAGACGATTAACACTCGGAGCATTAAATGACTGTGGGGCAGCCAGTATCGGGGCAATGCATTCTCCACCGACTCTTCAGGCGGCAAGCCAGCAAACACCAACATCCTGCAAATCCTAGCTTAGATATTTACTCTCTTGAAAATAGTAGACAGTTAGGCGATACGATAGAAGTGTTTAAAATTAAGAAAGGTTTGGATAAATTGGATCCCAGTCACACTTTTTTTCCTTAAGTACAAAAAGGGATATTTACAATTCATGAACATAACTAAGTAGAAAATGCAGGAAAAATGTATTAAAATTGTGGTGAGCACATGGAACAGATTATCATTACAGAAGGGTCGGGGTGGGGTGATAGTGGCAGTGGGCATGGAACAAGAAACATTAATGGATTTAGAGAAGGAACTGAGTTCTTCCTAACAAATTGTTTTCAGGGTTATTAGAAATACATAACAGAAGCAGTAGATTGGCAACAATGCAAATGCCGTGGATTTGTAAGACATAAATCTCTACCCATGATGAAATGTGTAATCCTACTTGGCAGTGCCATCATGCAGGGAGCGACGTCAATGGGCAGAGATTGAGGAGGGTCAACCACTTGCTTAGTACATAAATGTACTTAACAAGGGTACAAACCAAAGTAAAAATAGCGGAACATGGAACATAGAGCAGAGAGAGAGTGCATTCATGGGTAAAATATAAAGTTATCTCTGAAATAATTAATCTTAGTTCTGTTTACCATTTTAGTAATTTCTTACCTGATTGGCTGACGGGGTTTAATATTGACTGGTGGAGGTGCGGGTAAGTCAACAGGGAACATGTCGACCCACATGTGAACTTGGCCCTTGGGAAATAAAGATAGTGAGAATTGTTAGTCTGGGTGTGCCCCTTTGAAACTGCTTTGTTTGTTCCTCCTAAACTCAAATATTCCACCAATATATTCCTCCCTGCACCTCCACTCTTCACAGCAGACCTACACAGTCATTTTTCAGTTCCATGATACTCCTTATATCTTTTAGTCTTTCCTTCTGCTGACAACTGACAACTTTTTTAAAACCAAGTTTGGTATTACGTAAAACAAATTCTTGATTTCCTTTCTGTTATCCTGTTGTCGCTTAGTGGGTTGTTATGATCTGGAAGGCGCTGCCTGAAAGGGTGGTGGAAGCAGATTCAATAGTAACTTTAAAACAGAACTGGATAAATACTTGAAAAGGAGAAATTGTCAGGGTTAAGGGGAGAGAGGGGGGGAGTGGGGCTAATTGGACAATTCTTCCAAAGAGCCAGCACAGGCATAATTGGCCAAAATAGCTCCTTTGATGTTGTATCATTCTCTGAAGAACATTCTATGAAGAAACAATTGAACCATTTGCAATCTTTAGAAATGGTGTCAGGGTGTGTTTGACAGAGACTGCTGGCAACTGGGCATTCCAGGAACTTCCAAATGTTTATTAACTATTTACAAGTATGTACAGGGGCAGATAAGCACGAGGATCCTTCCAGGACACTCGGAGTTTCAGTGACACATGATATGACATCACTGATTATGTATATTAGCTATTAGCATAATAGCTATTAACCCTTGATACTATTTCTCTCCCCCCCACTAACTCTTGCATTCTACTCATTAAACTTCTCATAACTATTTACACATCCTACTCCCAGCACCCCCATACCCACTCCCCACCCCCGCCGACCCCCCCAGCCGCCCAGTCACTGTCGCCATCCCTGAGTCATAGAGAAAGGCATCTGCAATTTGACTAATCTGCAGGATGGTGTTCTTGTTAGTTAGGAGCACAATGTTCTTGTGAAGGGGCCTGGGAATTATCCAGTAAGTTGTCTGGGTTGCCCTCTTGGTCATCTGGGCAGTCAATCCAATCCTGGAGAGGCTGTGCACTGCTGGACACCAGCACGGATCTTATCCACTGGAGGACACCATGGTCAGCAGTGTGGATGAATGGACGACTCAAAACCTGGCTGGGCCGCTTCTGGTCTCAAACCCAGACAGACTGTGCTGGTGCGAGTATTGGTAAATCCTAGGCTTTGTATGTTGTACATCAGGGCCTGGTGTGCCCAGTCGTGGTACTCTTTTTCTCACACCTTTTCAATTTCTGTCACCTTGAGCCATGGTTGAAGGATATGTGGGAGACTGGGAAGCTGTGTGTAGAATCTCCTAGCCATTAAGAGTTCTGATGAAGCCAGACTGTTCTGCAATGTTATAAATCGGTAACTCAGTAAGGCCAGGTCGACATTGATATTTTCTTCAACAACGATTTGACAGTACTCACCATTTACCTGGGGCTACCTGGGTGAGCTGCTGATGTAGACAAAGCCATACACATCTGTGAAATGCTAGATGCAGTCATTGGTGAAGTGCAGACCATTATCAGAGACAACCAGGCCCAGGGTGCCATGTGCGGCAAAAGTTGCTTTGAGCTTAGTAATAACCCCACCGAGGTGGGCAGTGTAGCTGTATAGTTCTTGATCCACTGAGAGTAATAATACACGCCGATAAGAAAGGATCTATCCTCAAAAACAAAGAGCTCCATCCCGAGGCGCCCACATGGTCAGGATGGGAAGGAGAACATCATCAGCTTCTTGGGATCTTGTCTATGGATGGCACAAATAGTACAATTGGAAATCATGTCTTCAATAGCTTTGGAGATGCCCAGCCACCAGACTGAATTGCGGGCACGAGGCTTGTACTTAGTTGTCCCTGGTGCAACTGTTGGAGAATGTCTAGCCTAAGGCCTCTGAGAATGACAATTCAGTTATTATGGAATAACAAGTCATCCATGAGACGGAGGTGAGGGTGCTGTTTAAAGCACGGGTTCACAATACAATTGCTAGGAATATACACAGGCCATTTAAAAGTACAGTTACTCCTGTATCTGTGCAAACTCTGCACCGGCTTTCTGGACTGCTCAAATTGCTTCTAGTTTCTGGCTGGATGCCAGAAGACAAGGAGACATTCAGCTGCACCTCCCCAGCAAAAGTGCATATCATTGTGAAACAAAAACAAAAATCGCTGGAAAAACTCAGCAGGTCTGACAACATCTGTGGAGAGGAAGACAGAGTTAACGTTTCAAGTCCGTATGACTCTTCTTCAGAACTAAAGAGAAATAGAAATGTGGTGAAATACATACTGTTTAAGGGGGATGGGACAGGTAGAGCAGGATAGAGGGCCAGTGATAGGTGGAGGCAAAGGAGAGATTGTGAAAGATGTCTTAGACAAAAGGACAAAGGGGTGTTGACGGTGGTGATACTGGCTAAAGGAGGTGCTAATGGGGATATTAAGGGTAGAAAGCAGGACGAGCAAGGTACAGATAGCCCTAGTGGGGGTGGGGTGGGGGGAGGGGATTGAAATAGGCTAAAAGGTGAAGATAAAACAATGGATGGAAATAAATTTTTTAAAATAATAATAAAAATAGGCGGGAAGAAAATATATATATAAAAAGATTTAAAAATAGATATTTGAAAAAAGGGGATCAAAAAGGGGATGGGGATGGAGGAGAGAGTTCATGGTCTAAAATTGTTGAACTCAATATTCAGTCCGGAAGGCTGTAAAGTGCCTAGTCGGAAGATGAGGTGCTGTTCCTCCAGTTTGCGTTGAGCTTCACTGGAGCAATGCAGCAGGCCAAGGACGGACATGTGGGCATGAGAGCAGGGTGGAGTGTTGAAATGGCAAGCGACAGGGAGGTCTGGGTCATGCTTGCGGACAGACCGAAGGTGTTCCGCAAAGCGGTCACCCAGTCTGCGTTTGGTCTCTCCAATGTAGAGCAAACCGCATTGGGAGCAGCGAATGCAGTAACTAAATTGAGGGAAGTGCAAGTGAGATGCTGCTTCACTTGAAAGGAGTGTTTGGGCCCTTGGACAGTGAGGAGAGGGGAAGTAAAGGGGCAGGTATTGCACCTTCTGCAATTGCATGGGAAGGTGCCGTAGGAAGGGGATGAGGTGTAGAAGGTGATGGGAACGATCCCTGTGGAATGCCGACGGGGAGCTGAAGGGGAGATGTGTTTGGTGGTGGCATCATGCTGGAGTTGGCGGAAATGGCGGAGGATGATCCTTTGAATGCGGAGGCTGGTGGGGTGAAAAGTGAGGACAAGGGGGACCCTATCATGGTTCTGGGAGAGAGAGGAAAGTGTGAGGGCGGATGCACGGGAGATGGGCCGGACACGGTTGAGGGCCCTGTCAACCACTGTGGGTGGAAAACCTTGGTTAAGGAAGAAGGAAGACATGTCAGAGGAACTGTTTTGGAAAGTGGCATCATCAGAACAGATGCAACGGAGGCGAAGGAACTGAGAGAATGGGATGGAGTCCTTACAGGAAACGAGGTGTGAGGAGCTGTAGTCGAGGTAGCTGTGGGAGTCGGTAGGCTTGTAATGAATATTGGTGGACAGTCTATCACCAGAAATTGAGACAGAGAGGCCAAGAAAGGAAAGGTAAGTGTTGGAGATGGACCATGTGAAAGTGATGGAGGGGTGGGTATTGGAAGCAAAATTAATAAATTTTTCCAGGTCCAGACGAGAGCATGAAGCAGCACCGAAGCAGTTATTGATGTACCAGAGAAAGAGTTGTGAGAGGGGGCCTGAGTAGGACTGGAACAAGGAATGTTCCACATACCCCATAAAGAGACAGGCATATGGGTACCCATAGCCACACCTTTTTGGAGGAAGTGAGAGAAGTTTAAGGAGAAATTGTTCAATGAGAGAAGTTCAGCCAGACGGAGGAGAGTGGTGGTGGATGGGGATTGTTCAGGCCTCTGTTCAAGGAAGAAGCGGAGAGCCCTCAGACCATTCTGGTGGGGGATGGAGGTGTAGAGGGATTGGACATCCATGGTGAAGAGGAGGCGGTTAGGGCCAGGGAACTGGAAATTGTTGATATGATGTAGGGCATGAGAGGAATCACGGGTGTAGGTGGGAAGAGACTGGACAAGGGGAGAGAGAACAGAGTCAAGATAGGAAGAAATGAGTTCCATGGGACAGGAACAGGCTGACACGATGGGTCTACCAGGACAGTCCTGTTTGTGGATTTTGGGGAGGAGGTAGAAGAGGGCCGTCTGAGGTTGGGAGACAATGAGGTTGGAAACTGTGGAGGAAAGATCTCCAGTTTTTATGATTGTATATCATTGTGTGCTGGTTTCTTCATGGGGCTACAGGACAATGCATCAGCTGTGGTCTGCTACTTATCCTGGATGTAATTCTGTTTTGGCATCAGATCTCATGAGCTGTAACCAAAAGCTTTGAATGCAGGATGACATCTTCAGCAATTCTTTGGTGTTAAGCAGGGTGACTGAGGGCTTTTGATCAGCCTGGTTAGTAAATTTAAGTCCCAGGACATAATCCAAAAGCTTTTCACAAGCCCATGTACCGTCAGGGCCTCTTTTTCCAATGACAGCATACCACTGCTCTGTTTCTGTCAGTGCCTTGGAGGCATAATATACCGATCTGTGAGAGCCATCTCGCTGAAATTTGAACAATCCAGCCCATGGGCCAATGGGCAATGCGTCATCCGCAACCTTGGTGGATAGGTCTGGCTTGCAATGGGTCAGTATTTCCCAGGACATGAACATGTCCTTGATTGTGTCAAATGCCTTCTGCTGGTGTTTGTCCTAGTACCAGGCTTGGCCCTGTTTCAGGAGTTGTAGTAATGGTTCATTGATGTGTGCAAGGTTGGGCAGGAACTTACCCAGCTGCTTAACCATACCTGTAAAACATTGAAGCTCTGTAATGTTAAGGGCTGGTGGGAAATTCTTGATGGCTACGGTTTTCTGAGGATCTGCTTGGATGCTAGATGTGTGAACAATATGGCCTAAGAAGTTGATGTTGGGTTTACAGAACTCGCATTTATGATTAAGTGTAAGGTCCGCAGCTTGTAAACATTGTAACACTGTTCACACTCAAAGTGATGGATCCACAAAATAGAATATCGTCCATATGGCAGATAACTCCATCCAGCCTTTCCAAAATGCCAGTCATGGTACGTTGAAAGGTCTTGGGTACTGAGGCAATTCTGAATGGTAGATGGTTAAGGCAGTGTGGGCCAAAAGGCAAGATAAATACAGTTAACAATTTTGACTCCTCAACTTACGAGTGCTGCCAGAAGCCGCTATTGGTATCTAGTTTAGTGGAAACGGAGCTCCTTGCGAGCTGTGCCACACTTTTGTTGACAAATGCCATGGGGTAGACCTCTCTCTCCATGGCCTTGCTCAAATGCATGAGGTCCACACAAATACAGAGTGAGGCTTGGGTGCAAGGACCATTCCAGAGTACCAAGCAGTTTGTGTTACCAGTGATATCACTCCCTGGTGTAACATGAAGTCAATCGCTTGCCTCACCTTTTTCAAGAGAGGATGGGGAATCTTTTGTGTGGTAAATAATCACACGGGCTTGGCATCTGGCTTTAAAGTAATGTGATTAGCCATATGGACTTCCCCAGACCCGTAAATAGTTTCAGAAACTACCCCTGGAATTTATCCACTTTGTCCTGGTTCTTCTACCTTGTTAAAAGTAGACTCTCTGGCTCAGTAATGAGCACTTCTGATTTGGGATAACAGAGAATTTCTGTATATAGTGAAGTGTGGCAGTCACCTGTCCCTGCACTTTGAGTGCCTCAAGACCATGTAGTCGAGTTGTAGATGATTGGAGGAATTCATGCTTCAGCCACTGTACCTGTATCAGACAGAATGGACACTCCTGCACCTGTGCCCAACTTTAAAATTGGTTTTGTGGCCAATGACTATGATCTCCACACTCTCCTTGGATTTTGCAACTTCATCCAAGAAAGGCACTTTGTGTTTCTCTGTATCTTCTATTTCCTGGATACTGCTTGTTCTGATCAGTCTCCCTTTAAATTTTATAGTAGGAAGCTTTCTGTTACAGCATACAGCTTTAAAACGGCCCTGTCTCCTGCAGGCATGTCGGTCTACATGTATGCAGGGTCATTCTTCACAACTAGGGGGGTTTTTGATGTCACAACAGGAGAACCGGGTAATGGCCTCGGCCACCCTCTCCTCATTCTGGGTCTGCTTTTTAGTGGGTGCACTGGTACCTCTATTGCTCACAAACTGGACTGAGTCAGAAATCTGACTCTCCACCACCCCAGCTTAATACTCCGTTCTGTCCCTCCACCACATCTCGCTAATTAAAATGCCTTGGATAGAATCATAGAAAGTTTAAGCCACAGAAAGAGGCCACTTGGCCCATCGTGTCTGCACCAGCCAAAAAATGAGCCACTCAACCTAATACAACTGCAGGTTATGGCACTCGTGATGCATACCCAGACACCTTTTAAATTAGTTGAGGGTTTCTGTCTCTACTGCCCTTTTCAGGCACTGAGTTCCAGACCCCCACAACCCTCTGGGTAAACCATTTTTCTTCATCTTCCCTCTAATCTTTCTACCAATCACTTTAAATCTATGCCCCTCAGTCACTGACCTCTCTGCTAAAGTAAATAAGCCCTTCCCTTCCACTCTATTCAGGTCCTTCACAATTTTGTACATCTCAATCAAATCTCCCCTCAGCCCCCTCCGTTCCAAGGAGAACAACCCCAGCCTTTCCAATTTTTCCTCATAGCTGCAATTTTTTAGTCCTGGGTGGCAACATCCTCGTAAATGCCCTCTGTCCCCTCTCTAATGCAATTACATCATTTCTGTAATGAGGTGACCAGAACTGCACACAATACTCAAGTTGTGGCTTAACTAATGTTTTATATAGTTCCAGCATAACCCCCCTGCTCTTATATTCTGTACCATGGCTAATAAATGAAAGGATTCCATATGCCTTCTTAACCACCTTATCACCCTGCCCTGCTGCCTTCAGGGGTCTGTGGACATTCACTTCCTCTACACCTCTCAGTATCCTCCCATTTATTGTGTAATCTTTGCCTTGTTTGACCTCCCCAAATGCACCATCTCACACTTCTCTGGGTTGAATTCCATTTGCCACTTTTCTGTCCACCTGACCGGTCCATTGATATCTTCCTGCAGTCTACAGCAATCCTTCTCGCTGTCAGCTACACGGCCAACTTTTGAGTTGTCTACAAACTTCTTCATCATTTCCCCTACATTTGCGTCCAAATCATTAATATATACCACAAAGAGCAGGGGACCTAGTACTGAGCCCTGTGGAACACCACAGGAAACAGCCTTCCAGTCACAAAAACACCCGTCAACAATTACTCTTTGTTTCCTGCCACTGAGCCAATTTTGTATCCAGTTTGTTACATTCCCCTGGATCTCATGGGCTTTTATTTTTTTAACCAGTCTGCTGTGTTGGACCTTGTCGAAAGCCTTGCTAAAATCCATGTCGACCACATCAACTGCATTACCCTCATCAATCCTCCTTGTTACATCCTCAAATAATTTAATCTAATTAGTCAGCACGACCTTCCCTTAACAAATCCGTGCTGACTGTCCTTGATTAATCCATGCCTTTCCAAGTGCCAGTTTATCCTGTCCCTCAGAATTGATTCTAATACTTTGCCCACTACTGAGGTCAGACTCGTTCTATCCCTTGCTCCCTTTTAAACAAAGTTACAACATTAGTATATCTCCAATCCTCCGGCACCTCACCTGTATCCAGTGAGGATTGGAAAATGATGGTCAGACCCTCTGCAATTTCCTCCCTGACTTAGACCATTTGACCATAAGACATAGGAGCAGAAATTAGGCCATTCGGCCCATCGAGTCTGCTCCGCCATTCAATCATGGCTGATAAGTTTTTCAACCCCATTCTCCCGCCTTCTCCCCGTAACCTTTGATCCCCTTACCAATCAAGAACCTATCTATCTCGGTCTTAAATACACTCAATGACCTGGCCTCCACAGCCTTCTGTGGCAATGAATTCCATAGATTCACCACTCTCTGGCTAAAGAAGTTTCTCCTCATCTCTGTTCTAAAAGGTCTTCCCTTTACTCTGAGGCTGTGCCGTCGGGTCCTAGTCTCTCCTACTAATGGAAACATCTTCCCCACGTCCACTCTATCCAGGCCTTTCAGTATTCTGTAAGTTTCAATCAGATCCCCCCATATCCTTCTAAACTCCATCGAGTATAGACCCAGAGTCCTCAAACGTTCCTCATATGTTTAGCCTTTCATTCCTGGGATCGTTCTCGTGAACCTCCTCTGGACCCTCTCCAGGGCCAGAACATCCTTCCTGAGATACGGGGCCCAAAATTGCTCACAATATTCTAAATGTGGTCTGACCAGAGCCTTATAAAGCCTCAGCAGTACATCTCTGCTTTTATATTCTAGTCCTCTCGAAATAAATGCCAAAATTGCATTTGCCTTCCTAACTACCGACTTAACCTGCAAGTTAAACTTAAGAGAATCCTGGACTAGGACTCCCAAGTCCCTTTGCACTCCAGATTTCTGAATTCTCTCCCCATTTAGAAAATAGTCTATGCCTCTATTCTTCCTACCAAAGTGCATGACCTCACACTTCCCCACGTTGTATTCCATCTGCCACTTCTTTGCCCATTCTCCTAACCTGTCCAAATCCTTCTGCAGCCTCCCCGCCTCCTCAATACTACCTGTCCCTCCACCTATCTTTGTATCATCTGCAAACTTAGCCAGGATGCCCTCAGTTCCTTCATCTAGACCATTAATGTATAAAGTGAAAAGTTATGGTCCCAACACTGACCCCTGTGGAACTCCACTAGTCACCGGCCGCCATCCTGAGAAGGACCCCCTTATCCCCACTCCCTGCCTCCTGCCAGACAGCCAATCTTCTATCCATGCTAGAGAGGTGTCAGCTGTGGCTCAGTTCATAGCATCCTCGCCTTTGAATCAGACGGTTGTGGGTTCATGTCCCACTCCCGGAAACCAAGAACTGTGATTGTACTCGAAAAAGTTGCAATCTGTGACTGTTGATAACTCGAAAGAGTTTCTATCCATGCTAGTACCTTGCCTCTAACACCATGGGCTCTTATCTTACTGAGCAGCCTCCTGTGTGGCACCTTGTCAAAGGCCTTCTGGAAGTCCAAGTAGATAACATCCATTGGCTCTCCTTTGTCTAACCTACTTGTTATCTCCTCAAAGAATTCTAACAGATTTGTCAGGCATGACCTCCCCTTGATGAAACCATGCTGACTTTGCCCTATTTTATCATGCACTTCCAAGTATTCTGAAATCTCATCCTTAATAATGGACTCTAAAATCTTACCAACGACCGAGGTCAGGCTAATCGGCCTGTAATTTCCCGTCTTTTGCCTCACTCTCTTCTTAAACAGGGGGGTTACATTAGCGATTTTCCAGTCCTCTGGGACCCTCCCTGGCTCCAGTGATTCCTGAAAGATCACCACTAACGCCTCCACTATCTCTTCAGCTATCTCCTTCAGAACTCTGGGGTGTAATCCATCTGGTCCAGGTGATTTATCCACTTTCAGACCTTTCAGTTTTCCGAGCACCTTCTCCTTGGTAATGGCCACCATACTCACCTCTGCCCCCCGACTCTCTTGAACTTTGGGGATGTTACTCGTGTCTTCCACCGTGAAGACTGACGCAAAGTACCTATTCAGTTCCTCCACCATTTCTTTGTTCCCTGCTACTACTTCTGCAGCGTCATTTTCCAGCGGCCCAATGTCCACTTTTGCCTCTCTCTTACCCTTTATATATCTAAAAAAACTCTTGCAATCTTCTTTTATATTACTGGCTAGTTTACCCTCATATTTAATCTTCTCCCTCCTTATTTCTTTTTTAGTTGTCCTCTGTTGGTCTTTGTAGGCTTCCCAATCCCCTGGTTTCCCACTGCTCTTCGCCGCATTGTATGCTTTCTCTTTAGCTTTTATGCTGTCCCTGGCTTCTCTTGTCAGCCATGGTTGCCTCGTCCTCCCTTTAGTATGCTTCTTCTTCCTAGGGATGAATTTTTGCTGTGTCTCCCAAATTACTCCCAGAAACTCCTGCCATTGCTGTTCCACTGTCTTTCCTGCTAGGCTCATCTCCCAGTTAATTCTGGCCAGCTCCTCCCTCATGCCTCTGTAGTTGCCTTTATTCAACTGTAATACCGTTACATCTGATTCCTGCTTTTTCCTCTCAAATTGCAGGGTAAATTCTATCATATTATGGTCACTTCCTCCTAAAGGTTCCTTCACCTTAAACTCCTTTATCAAATCTGCCTCATTACACATCACTAAATCTAGAATTGCCTGTTCCCTAGTGGCTTCTTTTAACAGCCTGAAGTACATTTCATCCGGCCTAGTGATTTATTCACTTTCGTGGACGTTAATCCCCTTAATACTTCCTCTCTCCCTCTGTTTAACATATCCAATATTTCACACTCCTCCTCCTTAACTACAATGTCTGCATTGTCCCCCTTCTTTGTGAAGACAGACACAAAGTATTCATTAAGAACCATACCCACATCCTCCACCTCCACACATAGGTTACCTTTCTGGTCTTTTCTGGGCCCTACTCTTTCCTTAGTTATCCTCTTACTCTTAATATATTGATAAAACATCTTTGGGTTCACCTTGATTTTGCTTTCCAATATTCTTTCATGTCCTCTCTTTGCTTTCACCCCTCCTCTTTCAAACCCCTCTCAGTTTTCTGTAGTATTGAGTTCTCGATGTCTGACATAAGCTTTCCTTTTCTGCCTTATCTCACCCTGTAAGCTCCTTGACATCCAAGGGACTCTAGATTTGGCCACTCCACCCTTTTTCCTTTGTGTGAACATGTTTACTCTGAAGCCCTTGAATTTCCCCTTTCAATGCCTCCCACTGCTCTGACACCGATTTACCTTCAAGTAGCTGTTTCTAGTCCACTTTTGCTAAATCACTCCTCAGTTTAGTAAAATTGCCCTTCCCTCAATTTAGAACTTTAACTCCCGTTTTATCCTTATCCTTTTCCATAATTATATTAAAACTAATACCAATCACTAATACCAAAATGCTCTCCCACCTTCCACCTGCCCAGCTTCATTTCCTAAAACTAAGTCCAGAACTGCACCCTTTCTTGTTGGACTTGCTACATACTGGCTGAAAAAGTTCCCCTGAATGCAGATTAAGGATTCTGTTCCCTCCATTCCTTTCACACTAAAACTATCCCAGTTAATATTGGGGTAGTTAAAATCCCCTATGATCCTCAGAGTTTTGTGCCCTCAGCTCATCGGCTTCCTTTACCACACTTCTTGCATTGAAGTATATATAGCACTTTTATTCCTTTAGCACTGCCAAACTCTTTTTTTATTTTCTATCTTATGTTTCCTCTGCCTTTCAGATTTTTTGACTCACTGATTTTCTGCCATCCATTACCATTTCTGATTTTTCCCCATCTGAGTCTACCCTCAGGTTCCCATCCCCCTGCCAAATTAGTTTAAACCCTCCCCAACAGCCCTAGCAAACCTCCCAGCAAGGATATTGGTCCCAGTCCCAGTGAGATGTAAACTGTCCAGCTTGTACCACCTCCCCCAGAACTGGTCCCTGTATCCCAGGAATCTGAATCCCTCCCTCCTACACCATCTCTCCAGTCACACATTCATCAGCTCTAACCTCCTATTTCCATGCTCACTAGCAAGTGGGACTGGTAGTAATCCGGAGATTACTACCACTGAGGTCCTGCTTTTTAGTGTCCTACCAAGCTCCCTAAAGTCTAATTTCAGGACCCTATCCCTCTTTCTACCTATGTTGTTGGTATCAATGTGGACTATGACCTCTGGTTGTTCACCCTCCCCCTTAAGAATGTCTTGTAGCTGCTCTGTGATTTCCTTGACCCTGGCATCAGAGGCAATATACCATCCTGGAGTCTACGGTCACACAAACACCTGTCTCTTCCCCTAGCTATTGAATCCACTACCATTATTCCTCTTCCGCTCTTCTTCCTTTCCACCCATGCCAAGCCACCTGTGGTGCCTCAAACTTGGCTCTTGCCGAACTCCCCTGAGGAACCATCACCCTCACCCATGTCCAAAATGAAAACCGGTTCATGAGAGAGAGAGATTTAGAGCACTCCTGTGCTCCCTGCCTGGTCGTCCTAGACTTTCTGGTGGTCACCCGTTCCCTCTTTGCCTGCATGCTCCAAACCTGTGGTGTGACCGCCTCCCTAAACGCGCTATCCACATAGTCCTTAGTGTCGTGGATGTGCCAGTGACTCCAGCCACCGCTCGAGTTCCGAAACCTGGAGCTCAAGTTTCTGCATCTGGTGACACTTTCCGCACATGTGCTTGCCTAGGCCATATGAAGTGTTGATGACTCCCCACATGCCACAGGATGGGCATTCTGCATGGCTGAACTCCCTGTCACATCTTAAGCTTACTTTTCAACCATTTACCATAAATTGGGGATCAGAAAGTAAAATAGATTTACTCACCAATCAGCTCCTTCTCTTGTTCCAACTACTGGAGACTGATAAAAAAAAAGCATCAGATGGGATACGTCTTTCTCCCTCTGCACGAAACTCCCACATGAACCAAATTCCCAACTCCACACACTATCTACGTTTTACTGAGGTGTAGTCTCCTGTCTCCTTGAGCACTCCTTATTGTAATGTTAGCTTTTCTCTGGACTACAGAAAGTCAGATAAGCGTTCATCAAGGACATACACCACAATATGGTCTCGGATGAGATCCTCCTTTAGAATCCCATACCCGTAACTATCAGCTAAACGATATAGCCCATTAATGCAAAAAAATCAATACTTTCTGCGGATTCCTGAAAGCAACTATTAAACCTTGCCAGTAATGCTCCTCTAAAGACTTAAATATGAATTGAAGGCCTTAATAACCTCTTCATAGGTTGCTGTATCCTCATTAACATCCTGTCTTACTAAAATGTCATCTGCACTGCTACTAACAGAATAGAGGAGTGTGCTAACCTGATCTTTAACAGGCTTCTGAGCTAACCCTGAAGTAGTCCTCTACCTGTTGAATCTGCAAAGCCAGCTTTTCCCAGTGCAAAATAGTTTGTAGAGGTAGGATTTTTTCCATGAATATCCGTTACTTTAATCGACTGTCTGGAGCTTTTCTTTCTAATTCATTGCT
The DNA here is from genome assembly GCF_964194155.1 of Cetorhinus maximus. NCBI lineage: Eukaryota > Metazoa > Chordata > Chondrichthyes > Lamniformes > Cetorhinidae > Cetorhinus > Cetorhinus maximus. Next base: position 133,046 of record NW_027596355.1, read on the forward strand.
GTAGTCTTTCCCTCACTAATATATTCTTGATGACTTTCACTTTCCTGCCACTGGCAGTTTTGTCGGGGATCCCTGTGATTCAGTTAGTTTACCGTTGCCACCATGGAGTATCATCAGAAATGGGCCCAGAGTGGTTTAACCAGACTACTGGAAATAAGGTCTCCAGGAACTTCCAAACATTCTTACGTATATACAACAATGTACAGGACGACTAAGCACTAAGCTCCTTCCAGAGGCTTCTCCCTCGGAGTTCGAGAGACAAATGATCTGACATCACTGATGATGCATATTAGCTATTAGCATAATAGCTATTAACTCTTTTTAACTACATAAACTTCCCAGACCACAGCAATCAGCAAAATATATTCAATTTTGACAAATGTACTTTATATATACTAAAAGTATTGATCATTGAAATTTTATTTTAAACAATATTTACTTTTCAGTATGTTCCCTACACCAAGTCTCTTGATGAAGGGATGATGGAATCCATAGACTGTTGTTGAATACTGTCACTTTCACTCTCCTTAATGCTGCTCTTCACTAGTGTTAGAGTCTCATACTCCAGTAAAGGTCAGCTCCTCCTTCTGTTCCTCTGTTTGACTAGCCTTACAAAGGATCCCACTAAAACCTGTGGCCAATTTATCAAAGGGCAGATCCTGTTACCACATATTTGAGTGATAGACCAGAGGGCTGGATTTTCATCTTTGAGGCAGGAGTCAGGGGCTAGGCCATTCCCTGATGTCGCGATCTCACCTCCTGACTGGCAGTGCTGACCCATGCTATCTTCATGGGTGGGTGGGGGAGATGGGATGGAGTCAAGATCATCATCTCCTGCAGCAAGCCCTAGGTGGAGAATGAGGTTGGCAGATGCCATGGCAGCCAGGTTATAAGGCTGTTCACTGGGACATCAGCCCAGTTCTGGAGACAGATGACTCTCCCATATCCTCCTACACACTCCATATTCCCTGCTCCTCCATTCCCCTTCAGCCCCCCACACCATACCCCTTACTCCGTATACACTCCTCTGCCCATACCCCATCACCCCATAACCCCCTCAAACCCTCGCCCCCATATCCACTCACCCAGTATCCACTAAATACAGAACTCACAAACCCTATAACAGTGGAAGTCTTTGAGAAGCTCATTAATCTATCAAAATAAACAAACAGTAATTCAAAATCCTCTTAAATAAATCATTATCCTCTTAGGTGCACATAAATCTGTCAAAATAACCAAGCTCACAGTCCATTGACAGCTGTGTCAACAACTCCTGAATAGCTGAATCCATTGTTAGGTCGTAACTCAGCCAAGCATTCATAACAAAATTCTATTCAGCAAGTATCAACAAAGCCTCCAGACCTGAATACATTAAAGCCTTGAAGTCAGCCAGAAGCTCAGCTATCTGCCCAAGCTTTAAGACAATCAGATAGATGGTTAAACTGAACTTCAATGAAAACATGAAAGCAAAATGGATAATTGAGACAGTCAAATCTAATACCAATATTGTGCAATGCAGAATATCAAGTGGATAATGTACTCTAATACAACTGAAGACTTTTCCACTTCACAACGCTGTTCAATTTAATTGTCACTTACCTTTTCAATACTAAGCCCTATCATCAATCACTGTATTAACAATATGTACAAGTTATGATACAGCATTTCATTATAACATGTAAAGTTTGCAACACCATTTGAACTTACCTGCCATTCAGTTCTGTCATGAAGCTATTAATGTATATATTACTGGAAAATGTTTTTCTTTTAAAATAAAAGCTTAGTCTGTGGGTGCGTCTTAATTGGATTAAAGCCAGATAGTCTGGGTGCTTTGATGTGTACTAGTTTTGATGTGTAAGAGAGGTAGAGTGCGTTTGCATATGTTGAATAGAGCATTCAAGAAGTGGGGTGAAATTTGGCTCCTAGTTAGCAGAGACCAAGTAATAGTACTAATAAAATTGGTACTATGAAAGGGGTTTTAATGCTAGAAGAGGTGGAGTTCAAAGAGGCTGGTGATACATTGAGAATTTACATTCAATGAGCTGTGCTAGGTATAACAGACAGCAGTTTAGTATGTGCGGGCAGAGGCAATGTAAGATTTTTTTTTTAATTCATTGATGGGATGTGGGCATTACTGGCTAGGCCAGCATTTGTTGCCCATCCCTAATTGCCCTTGTTCGGAAGCATTTTTTTAAAAAGAGTCAACCACATTGCTGTGGGTCTGGAGTCACATGCAGGTCAGACCAGGTAAGGACAGCAGATTTCCTTCCCTAAAAGATATTAGTGAACCAGGCGGGTTTTTACAACAATCGACAATGGTTTCATGGTCATTATTAGACATTTAATTCAGATTTTTTTTATTGAATTCAAATTCAAATTCAGCCGTGATGGGATTTGAACCTGGGTCCCCAGAGCATTACTCTGGGTCTCTGGATTACTAGTCTAGTGACAATATCACTACACCATCACCTCCCCAAAGCAGTTGTAAGCCTCCAACTGTCTCCACAGGAACCAAAGTAAAAGGAACCTCATTATGAATTCGTAAAGTGAAAATGCTTTGCCTGGTGTCTGGTTAAGTTTATGGGTTGCTGTTGCCTTAATAGAGATTAGTTTGGAGGTTTATTAAAAGTAATTTGTAGCCATGTGTATATATTTAACCTGTGCAAATTAATAAAATGTTTCCTTTAGTTTAATATAAAACCTCTCGAGAACTGGTGGTCTGATTCCTGAATTTAGAGTTACATCTCAAACATATCACTTAAAAATAGGTTATGACAGTTGTTTAAAGTTTCTCGCTGGGATTTTTAAATAACTCCGCTTTACCGAACTGTTGGGTCATAACAGTTCCCAATCCCAAACCAGGGATCCCCCGTGGTTTGCAGTAACTTTGAGCTAGTTTGAACCTTGTCACCTTCACAAGCCAGCCCGATGCCATGGAAATTACATGGGGCCTGAAACACCCACTTCTGCAATGGAACAGGCAACATCAGGACAGCTGGACGCCGGCTTGTGACACACCCACTTATCAGGTGCTGATAAAAATTTCCAGCGACGGGAATGGGGACTGGAATCCAGGAATCGGGTTCTGTTCAACATTTTGAAAGGCTGTCTGATGCGGGTCAGCCCGGCATCAGGAAGGGAAGATCCAGCCCAGAAACTCTCTCCTAAAGCAACCTGGATCATGTGAATAAATACCAGTCGAGACTGGAATTCAACTCCATTCTCCACTGTTGGGAATTACTGTAACTCTCAGGCAGTCTGAGGTTAGCAAATAACACTAACAATTTAATTAATGATCCACTAGTGCAATATTAATATAATGGCATAGGAGAATTTTTGTCTCTATTTCTCTCTCACCTGAACTTTGCCCCCAGCTTGATTAACATTGTGCATTACCCAGAAATCACCATTGAACCATCACTCCATTCTCTACTGGTTCAGCAGCAACACATAAACAAAGTCACTTCTTCATTTTGTCAGGTGACCAGTTTGAACCAGCATCTGCTTCTTGCCAGACTAACATTATTTAATAGTTGACTCCAAGGAAATTAGCAACTGGGCATTAGCAAGAGGGTGAGGACACTGCTGCCACCCCTGGGAATAAGTTCAAAGGAAGCACGTAACCTCGCTGCCTGTTAGGATCTCAAAATAAATAAATCTGGAATAGTCTCAATCCAGTTTACCTTTGACATCCCTGGACTGTCACATTCCTGAAGAGTCCGTATTTCTATGTGTTCAGGTACCAGTTTGACACCATATTCTGGCATTTCTTCCCAGTGCTTTAACACATACAGAGCCTTCTGTTCATCAGTCATCATGGGACTTGTTCCTTTCTTGTTACCCCCTAGAATTTAAGAGCAATAGTTAGATAGAGGATATTCAATAATTCTCAACCCTCTGTAAGCCAAAAACTCCAAGAGATATGCAGTGTCCCAGGGTCTGAGGAGGCGAATTCAGCACTTCTTGCACAGTCAACACTTCCCTGACACTCAGCCATTCTCTCCAGTTCCAATCCCCTCCTAGCACCAACATTCTTGTTTCTCTCAGCATTGCGGCCAGTAATCCCTTGACCAGTCTTCCCCTGTCACTCCTTAATTCTAATATGTTCTACTCCCCAGCTAACCTTCTCCTTACTGCATTAAAGACTCACATTAATTTGGTTTTTACTTTTTGAGGGCTACATTGTTTATCTTTTCTACCATTGTCGCCAGTTCTGCCAATGTTAGTCCAGGCAAAATTCAGGCATGGTGACTTGACCCATTGCATACATGGATAATGCACCAAATTGAGTGATGTTGAGCCATTGGGTAAAGCTGTGAAAGTATGAAGCAGTCTGGGTCACTTCACAGAATCACAGAATTGTTACAATGTAGAAGGAGGCCATTCGGCCCATCGCGTCGGCACCAGCTCTCTGGGCATTTTAACTTAGTGCCAATCTCCTGCCTTTTCCCCGTAACCCTGCATGTTGTTTGTATTTAGATAATCATCCAAAGCCCTCTTGAATGCCTCAATTGAACCTGCCTCCACCACACTTCCAGACAGTGCATTCCAAACTCTAACTACTCGCTGTGTGAAAAAGCTTTTTCTCACCTCGCATTTGCTTCTTTTGCAAAATACTTTAAAACTGTGCCCTCTGGTTCTCGATCCATTTACGAGCAGGAACAGTTTCTCACTATCTTCTCTGTCCAAGCCCTTCATGATTTTGAAAACTTCTATCAAGTCTCCTCTCAGCCTTCTCCTCCCCGAGGAAAACAGTCCCAACTTCTCCAATCTTTCCTCATAACTGAAATGTCTCATCCCTGGAACCATTCTCGTAAACCTCTTCTGCACTCTGTCCAATGCATTCACATCCTTCCTATAGTGTGGCGCCCGGAACTGTAAACAATACTCCAGCTGAGGTCTAACCAGTGTCTTATATAAGTTCATAAAAACCACCCTGCTCTTATACTCTATGCCCCTATTAATGAAGCCTAGAACACTGTATGCTTTAGAAACAGCTCTCCCCACCTGTCCTGCTACCTTTAATGACTTATTTACATGTACATCCAGGTCCCTGCTCCTTCACACTTTTTAGAATAGTATCCTTTATTTTATACTGTTTCTCCATGTTCTTTGTACCAAAGTGTATCACCTCTCACTTCTCCACATTGAACTTCATCTGCCACCTGTCTGCCCACTCCACCAAAGTGTCAATGTCCTTTTGAAGTTCTACATTGTACTCCTCACAGTTTACAATTCTCTCAAGTCGTGTCATCCACAAACTTTGAAATTGTCCCCTGCACATCTAGATCCAGATCATTTATATATATCAGCAAAAGCAAAGGTCCCAATACTGACCCCTGGGGAACTCCACTACAAACCTTCTACCAGCCCAAAAAATACCTATTAACCATTACTTTCTGTTTCCTACCCCTCAACCAATTTTGTATCCACGTTGCTACCCTCCCTTTTATTCCATGACCTATAACTTTCCTCACAAGTCATTGTATTGAACGTCTTTTGGAAGTCCAAATACACCACGTTAACAGCCTTGCCTTCACCAACCATCTCTGTTGCCTCTTCCAAAAACTCCAGCAAGTTAGTTAGAAATGATTTTCCTTTTAACAAATCCATGCTGACTCTTCTGAATCAGTCCATATTTTTCCATGTGGCTACTAATTCTATCCCAAGCAATTGCTTCTTGAAGTTTCCCCACCACCGAAGTTAAACTGACTGGTCTGTAATTGCTGGGCAGATCTTTGCAACTTTTTTTGAACAAGGGCGTAACATTTGCAGTTCTCCAGTCCTCCGGTATCTCCCCCGAATCCAGGGAACATTGAAAGATTATGGCCAGTGTCTCTGCAATTTCCACACTCACTTCCTTCAGTATTCTTGGATGCATCTCATCCGGTCCTGGTGCCTTATCAACTTTAAGCACCGACAGCTTATCCAATACCTCCTCCTTTTCAATTTTAAACCCTTCTAGTGACTGAGTTTCCTCCTCTGTCACCATGGCCTGGGCAGCATCTGCCTCATAGGTAAAGACAGATGCAAAGTATTCATTTAACACCTCAGCCATGCCTCTTGCCTCTATGTGTAAATCCCCTTTTTGCTCCCTAATCAGCCCTACTCCTCCTTTTACCACCCTTTTACTATTGATGTGCTTATAGAATACTTTGGGATTTCCTTTTATGTTAGCTGCCAGCCTTTTTTCATAATGCCTCTTTGCTTCTCGTATTTGCCTTTTCACATCCCCTCTGAACCTTCTGTATTCAGCTTGGTTCTCAATTGTATTTACTATCTGACACCTGTCATAAGCACATTTTTTCTTTAACTTAATTTCTATCTCGTTTGTCATCCAGGGAGCTCTGGATTTGTTTGTCCTACCTTTCCCTTTTGAGGGAATATACCTTGACTGTGCCCAAACCATTCCCTCTTTGAAGGTAGCCCATTGTTCAGCTACTGTTTTTCCCGCCAACCTTCGTTTCCAGTCTATCCGGCCCAGCTCCGTTCTTGCCCCATTGAAATCCGCTCTCTGTCAGTTGATTATTCTTACTCTGGTTTGACCAATGTCATTTTCCACCATCATCCCAAACCTTATTATACATTGATCGCTGTCCCCTAAATGTTTCCCTACTGTCACTTTATCTACTTGGCTCACCTCATTCCCAAGAACCCTAGCAGTGCCTCTTTTCTCGTTGGACTGGACACAGACTGCTGTCGGAAATTCTCCTGAACACAGTCTAGGAACGCTTGTCCCTCACTGCCCCTTACACTACCATTATCCCAGTCTATATACGGGTAATTAAAGTCCCCCATTGTAACTATATTCTATGATGTTTACACCTCTCTGTAATTTCCTTGCAGATTTGTTCCTCTGTATCCTTCCCACTAGCTGGTGGTCTATAATTACACCGAGCAATGCAATTGCACCCTTCTTATCCCTTAGCTCTAGCCAAATCGATTCGGCCCTTGAATCCTCTGACACATCATCTTTCTCCAGTACTGCAATACTCTCCTTAACCAAAAACTCCACCCCTCCTCCTGTTTTCCCTTTCCTATCTTTTCTGAACATTTTGTAACCGGGAATATTTAACACCCAGATCTGCCCTTCCTTAAGCCAGATCTCTGTTATCGCCACAACATCATAACCCCACAAGGCAATTTGTGCCTGTAATTCTCCAATTTTATTAACTATATTCTGTGCATTCACATACATGCAGTGTAACCCTGAATTAGACTTCATTACTTACTCCCTTACTCCGACTCCACCTATTAACTTACTATTCTCTATTTTAGTGCCTCTCCCAACATTCCGTGTACCCTGGTGTTACTTTCTAATATCCTCTCCTGGTTCCCACACCCCTGCTGAGTTAGTTCAAACCCTCCCCAACAGCACTAGCAAAACAACCCCCAAGGAACTCAGTCCCGGCTCTGTTCGGATGTAACCCGTCCGGCTTGTACAGGTGCCATCTCCCCGAGAGTCAGTCCCAGTGTCCCAGAAATCTAAAGCCCTCCCTCCTGCACCATCTTTCCAGCCACACACTCATCTGTCTTATTTTCCAATTCCTGTCCTCACATTCATGTGGCACTGGGAGTAATGTGGAGATTACTACTCTAGAGGTCCTGCTGGCTAATTTTCTACCCAATTCCCTAAATTCCGATTGCAGGACCACATCCCACTTCATACCTATGTCGTTACTGCCAATGTGGACCACGGCCTCTGGCTGTTCACCCTCCCCCACATGAATGTCTTGCAGCCATTCTGTGACATCCCTGACCCAAACACCAGGGAGGCAACAAACCATCCTGGAGTCATGTTGACAGCTGCAGAAATGCCTGTCTGCTCCCCTATCTAAAGAATCCCCTATCAGTACTGCCCATCTGCCCTTCTTCCTCCTCTCCTGTACAGCTGGGCCACCCGTGATGCCACGGGCTTGGCTCTTGCTGCCCTCCTCCAAGGATCCATCATCCTCACTGATATCCTGAATGGAAAACCGGTAAGTGAGTGGGACCTCTGGGAACGCCTACACTACCTGCCTGTTTCTCTTAGACTGCCTGGTGGTCACCCATTCCTTACCTGGTGCTTCCCCCTAACATGTGGTGTGACCACCTCTCTGAACATGCTATCCACGTTGTTCTCTGCCTCACGGAAGCACCTCAGTGACTCCAGCCGCTGCTCAAGCTCTGAAACGCGGAGCTCAAGCTGGTGCAGCCAGTGACACTTCCCGCACGTGGGCTTGTCTGGGTCACGAGAAGTGTCCATGACTTCCCACATTTCACAGGACAGGCATTCCACTTAGCTGAGCTGTCCTGCCTTAACCTTAAACTATTAAATCACTTTACTTACTTTAACTTTAGTTACTTTAACCTTACTCTTGTACAATTAACTATAAACTGGAGATTAGTAGAAAGTAGAAATTCTTTGCTCTTACTCACAATCAGCTCCCTCTCCTGTGCTTATCAATTCTTACTTTCCCTGTGCTTGTTTAGAAATTTACGTTTCTGAACTCGCGCTGCTTTCAATCTCCCGACTGTCTCTCCACTCAGCTGTTTTATCTCCTGAACTCTCACTATTTTATCTCACGGATTCTCCATGTTTTATCTCCTGAACTCTCACTGTTTTATCTCCTGAACTCTCCCTGTTTTATCCCCTGAACTCTCCCTGTTTTATCTCCTGAACTCTCCCTGTTTTATCCCCTGAACTCTCATTGTTTTATCCAAGTAGAAAATTATTTTACTTGGCCCTACTTAATGAACCTTACCAAAAAGTACAGTCCCTACTTTATTCTAAACCTTAGGAATAGAATAAACCTTAACCACTTACTAGATACCCACCAGATACTCACCAAACAGCTAGCTTCTTCTCCAACCAATAAGATTGCTTCTTTCCTAACACAAACTTTGCACCTCCTGTGGTTGGGAGGTGCAAAGTTTGTGCCGGCTAACTCAAGAGGAAACATTAGAGTACATCCTGCTCTGCTCCAGACACAAGACCAGAGTTCCAATTCAATATCCCATCCAGAACAATACACGGTGGTAATTGTGCACTCAACCCAGCAGCAGCCAACATAGCACTGTGATCCTAAAGTGTGAAACAGCATCATACTTGTCTATGTCAACATATTAGGATCTTAGAATAATGAAATGTATAGAACATTGAAACAGGACAAGACCAGCCTGTTCCATTATTCTATTGGATCTTGGACGGTTGATACTTTAACTCCATTTACCCAACTTAGTTCTTTACCTCTGATACCCTTACCCACAAAAATCTATTGTTCTGTCTAGCTGCAGCACTTTTAAGCCTGCCAGACCACTTAGAACCTCCTTCCTTTCTATGCTAATCTCTTTAATTATATCACAGTCCTTCTGCCTGATTTCCATACCCACGTCATCCCTCTTACTTGTGAACACCGACACAAAATATTCATTTAGAACCCTACCTACATCTTCCGGCTCCACACACAAATTACCACTATGCTCCTTAATGGGCCCTACTCTTTCCCTGGTTATCCTCTTACTCTTAATGTACTTGTTAAATAACTTTGGATTTTCCTTTATTTTACCTGCCAATGTATTTTCATGCCCCCTTTTTGCTCTCCTAATTTCCTTCTCAAATTCCCCCCTACGCATTCTATACTCTTCTAGGGCTTCCGCTGTTTTGAGCCCTCAGTATCTGCCATAAGCCTCCCTTTTTCTATTTATCCAATCCTGTATATCCCTTGACATCCAGGGTTCCTTGGATTTGTTGGTCCCACCCTTTGTCTTTACTGGAATCTGTTGGCCCTGTACTCTCCCTATTTCCTTCTTGAATAAGTCCCACTGCTCTGATGCATATTTACCTAAAAGTAACTGCTCCCAGTCCACTCTGGCCAAATCATATCTGATCTTAATAAAATCGGCTTTCCCCCAATTTAGAACTCTGATTTCTGGCCCATCCTTGTCCTTTTCCATAACAACCTTGAATCTAACAGAGTTATGATCATTATCTGCAAAATGCTCCCCCACTGATACCTCTACCACTTGCCCGGCTTCATCCCCTAAAATTAAGTCCAGGACCACCCACTCTCTTGTAGGGCCTTCTACGCACTGGCTTAAAAAGCTCTCCTGGATGCATTTTAAGAATTCCGCTCCCTCTAAACCTATCCCACTATGACTAACACAGTTAATGTTGGGGAAGTTGAAATCCCCCACTCTTGCTGTCCTATTATTTTTACGCTTCTCTGAAAGTTGCCTACATATCTGCTCTTCCATTTCTCTCTGACGGTTTGGGGGCCTATAGTACACTCCCAGCAATGTGATTGCTCCTTTTATGTTTTTCAGTTCTACCCATATGGCTTCATTTGAGAAGCCTTCTAAGATGTCATCCCTCCTTACTGCTGTAATTGATTCCTTGATCAATATTGTGATACCCCCTCCTCTTTTACTTCCTTCCCTGTCTTGCCTGAAGACCCTATATCCTGGAGTACTGAGCTGCCAATCCTGCCCCTCTCTCAACCATGTCTCTGTGACAGCAATGACATCATACTTCCTTGTGTTAATTTGTGCCTTCAGCTCATCTGCCTTATTTGTCAGACTTCTTGTATTAAAATAAATACCATCTAACCTTGCCAAGCTCCCTTGTGCCTTAACTGGCCTATAATTTCTGTGCCTTCCAGGCTCACTTGCTCTCTCTTCTAATTTTGGCTGTGCATCTCCCCCTGCTGAACCTTCTCTCAGGATCCCATCCCCCTGCCAAGTTAGTTTAAACCCTCCCCGACAGCACTAGCAAACCTCTCCGCAAGGATGTTGGTCCCATTCTGGTTCAGGTGCAACCCATCCGCCTTGTACAGCTCCCAACGCCCCCAGAAACGGTCCCAATGTCCCAGAAATCTAAAGCCCTCCCTCCTGCACCATCTTTCCAGCCACGCATTCATATGGACTAACCCCCTATTTCTATACTCACTAGCACATGGCACTGCCATGCTTCTACCTAAAGAAGCTTTTACAGTCCACTAGTTTGCATTCATATTCTCTTTTCCCTTTCTGTATCAATTTCTTGGTTCGCCTTTGCTGGAATCTAAGTTGCTCCCAATCCTAAATGTGTGGTTGTTGGTTGGAGGTGTAAGATATGCTCTGTTAATTTAAACTGGTCAGTATATAAAGAACAAGTTGCAGTTTTATCCTGCACTCCTGGTTATCTATAGCATGTCCTGTTTGCATGGAGTCATGGAACCATTATGTAATAGAGGTGACCATTCAGCCTATCACGTCCATGCAGGCTCTGTGTACAGCAATCAAGTCAGTCTCATTTGCGGCCTCTATCCTTGAGGTGCTGTAAATTTATTTCCTCAAGCACCCATCCAATTTTGGTTTGAAATAATTGATTCACTCCACTTCCACTCCCCTCATGGGTAGCAAGTTCCAGATTATTACCACTCACTGTGTAGAAACGTTCTTCCCCACATCCCCCCTGCATCTCTTGTCTAGAACCTTAAATCTGTGTCCCTTTGTCCTTGAACCATCAGCCAATGGGAACAACTTTTTTTTACCTGCTGTCATAATCTTGTACACCTCTATCAAATTCCCCTCAATCTCCTTTACTTCAAGGAGAACAGCCCCAGATTCTCTAACTGAACCTTTTGCTAAAATCCCTCATCCTTGAAGCCATTCTGGTAAATCTCCTCTATACTTGTTGGTTTTAAATCATAATGTTCTAGAAAATTCTCCTAAAATCATTCTAGAAATTCACTATTTTCCAATTGAATTTTTCTTCTTCTCCCAGTCTATTTGAAAAATAAACTCCCATCTCTCAATGTTTTAACTGCATGTTTCTGAGATCTCCATATGTAGATTCTCCCACTATAGCATTGCTGTCAGAAGGGTTGTAGAGAACTCCTACCTAGTGCCCCACCCTCTCATTCCTTCCTGCCCAAATTTCTCAGATTCACTGAATGCACTCATACGAAATCAGCTTAAAATTCATGGAAATTAAAAAGAATCAAAACAGAACAATTCTTACCTGATGGTGGTGGGTCATTGGGCATCTTGAATATTTTGTTGTTGACTTTCACCTCCTCAATCCTGTATTCAGGCTCTGATAATTGTAAATCTTTACAGAGTTCTGTTAAGATCTGGGAGGGCTTCAGGCAGTCACGCCATACATTGTAACCTTGACTACAAATCAGACAGGAAAGAATACAATCAAACCTTTTGGGTGAGAAACCCTTTCCACATTTGGTGCTTGGCCTGAAACCAGCTCAAACTGACAAGGTGAGGGGCCCTGTTGATTATATTAAGTGTCTACGTGGCCTTGTGGGGGGGAATACTGTAGGTAAGCCTGGACAGTTAAATTGATTTCTTAAAAAATCAATCTCTTTCATACTGTCAAGGAAGTCATTTTAAACTCTAACATCTGGCTTCCCACTGCCATTTCATATTCTCAAACTTTTCTTTATTAACTATATGTTGATTTTGTATTAAAAGCCAGTCATGAAATAAGTGATTGTTGTATCTTGATTAAGTTATAATTACTGAATTGATGTAATAGACTATTATTGAAAAGATGGAATTAATACTTTATAAACTTAATGTTTCTAGAAACTGCCCAGATAACAGAAGCGTTTCCCTTCCAATTTTGATAAGCTGCAGAACATCATATTCTGCCAAAGCCTGGCGGAAGGATAAGGCTCATTGTTCAATCCAATCCAGATTGATAAATAAGGAAGCTATTGTATTAACCAGATGTATGAATGAAAGATTATTGTATTAATTAGCTACTAGTTAGCAACAGATGATTGAATAAGCAGTAAACCTTTAATGGAGTTACAATTAATGAATTAATAATGGATCAGTAATTATGTTAGAAAGACTGAGTTTTATTTGTTGCAAAAATAAAACACTTTTTATTTGCTGTGTAAAAATGTGCAGTTAAGATAATTGTACTAACAAGAGAGACCTTCAAGCTCTGATTAGCCTCAAAAGTATATGACTTTACAAAGAACTGAAGTAATGCAGCAACATTTGAAACTGTATGAATGAGGGATTGTATAGAATCAGATGATGGGACAATATGAAACAGTTCTATTGTATGCCTGCCTAAGATAATACTAGAAGTTGGCTTATGTAATTGGGATCCAATTGAATTAATCTAGTAACAAAATTGACCAATTGTCATGTTACAATAGGCCCAACTCTAATGTAGGGTAACGATCATTTTGGGGATAAACATAGAGATTCCGAAAGTCTTCCTTGTTAGCCACATACTGAAGATCCCCTGAGGCAGAATTCCTAGACAGCAGCTGTCAAAGAAGGAGTTTGTGAATTGATCACCCGCTAGAAGTTGTAAAAGTTTGTCTTGAGTTGATAAGTATACCTTTTCTTTCAATAAGCTCCTTTTCAAATTTACCATTTAAGAATCCTGCCTTTTGCCTTAATTGGTTAAGTCTTGTCCAAACCAAAATAGGTCACTGAGTCATTTACAAAGCATTGGTGATTTGAGTTAACCAAAATCAGTTAAATTGGACAACAGTTCAAAAATCTCATAGCGCTCATTGGATGATTACTTGTGCACACTTAAAGAGGCACTTTGTCTGGCCCGATCGTCTTCCCCTCTCCCACAGCTATGTTCACGGCCGGGTGACCCTGGAGAGGGAACATGCTGTGTCCGCTGGTATGCGAGGGGCTTCCGTGATCAGTGGGCACCATGGGCGCTGGGGGACATCATCACCCCGGTAAGGACATTTTGGTTTAGTTTTGTAAGTTTCCTTTCACATTTTTATTTTTGTTACACTGCCAGGGGGTGTCACCCTCTCTGATTTATTGATTTTTAGTTTCATTTGTTGATTTTGTTTCTAAAAAGAGTCTATAACTTGCCTCTTTAAGGGGCTGTTAATTCATTAATTAGTTTAATTAGTTTTATAGGTATTCTTAAGAGTAAAAAGAGGCACTCTCCTGGACAAGGTGGCCATTAACAGGTCCAGGCAGTGGGTTGAGGGGATCGTTTGACCCAAATATCTGCCCCTTTTCTGTGGTTATGTCTATTCCCGGGTGTCCTTGGAGAGGTTTTTCTGTGACCGATGGGTGGGGCGGGGGCTGGAGTGCCTCATCAACCATCAAAATGATATCTGAATTTGATAAGTCACAGTTAAAGTTTTTGCTTTAGTTATAGTTTTTTTTTGTTTTAGTTAATGTAACCCTTTAAGGGTTGAGCATTAGTTAATTAGTTAATTTGTTTATTGTGTGTCAAAAGAGTATAAAGAGGCACCTGTTGAAATGCTGGTGGGCTGTAGAGTTAGGAGTTATACATTTGTAATGTTTCACTTTGTAAATAAATCTAAAACTGAGTGAAGATTTCTTTCTGCTCTCCTACTGTGTTGTAAAGACGACATGAGGAGGTTGTGGATGGATATAGAGAGGTTGAGTGGGTGGGCAAAGATCTGGCAAATGGAGTTTAATGTTGGAAAATGTGAAGTTGTTCACTTTAGCCAGGAGAACAAAAAAGCAGAATATTACTTAAATGGTGAACAGCTGCATAATTCTGAGGTGCAGAGGGATCTGGGTGTTCTCGTATATGAGTCACAAAAAGTTAGTATGCAGGTACAGCAAGTAATTAAGAAGGTTAATGGAATGCTATCCTTTATTATGAGAGGAATTGAACATAAAAGTAAAGATGTTATGTTTCCATTATACAGGGCATTGGTGAGACTGCACCTCGAATACTGTGTGCAGTTTTGGTCTCCTTATTTAATGAAGGATGTAAATGTATTGGAGGTGGTTCAGAGGAGGTTTATTAGATCGATACCTGGAATGAGTGGGTTGTCTTTTGAGGAAAGGTTGGACAGACTGGGCTTGTTTCCACTGGAGTTTAGAAGAGTGAGGGGTGATTTGATTGAAGTATACAAGATCCTGAACGGCCTTGACAAGGTGGACGTGGAAAGGATGTTTCCTCTTGTGGGTGAGTCCAGAACTAGGGGGCACTGTTTTAAAATTAGGGGTCGCCCTTTTAGGACAGAGATGAGGAGAATCTTTTTCTCTGAGGGTTGTGTGACTTTGGAATTCCCTGCCTTGGAAGGTGGCGGGGACGGGGTCATTGAATATTTTTAAGGCAGAGGTAGATAGATTCTTGTTAGGCAAGGGAATTAAAGGTTATTGGGGTATACGGGAATGTGGAATTCGAAACTCAAGAAGATCAGCCATGATCTTATTGAATAGCGGAGCAGGCTCAAGGGGCCGAATGGTCTACTCCTGTTCCTATATCTTATGTTCTATGCTCCTCCTTCACCAACTGACTGTAAAACATGTAACAGTCCATTCCCTCAGTAACCTGGAGAACAGAACTATGCCCCAAGAACACAGGAACAGGAGGAGGTTATTTGGCCCCTTGAGATTGCTCTGCCGTTCATTTCGATCATTGCTGATCACTATTCCAACTGTTTACCCACTCCTGCTCCATTAAACTCCTTGCTCTTACCCAATAAAAATCTCAGTCGCGAAAGCTGCAACTGGTCCCCAGCATCCACAACTTCTTGTAGGAGAGAGTTCCAGATTTCCACAACCCTTTATGTGAAGAAGTTCTGTTCCTCTGAACAGCCTGGATCTCATTTTAAGGTTCCTCCCCTTTTTCTGGACTCCCCTCATCAGAGGAAATCATTTCTCCCTATCTACTGTATCCAATCTTTAATAATCTTAAACACTTCAATAGATCACACTCTCAATTTCCTAAGGTAGTACAAGTCTAGCATATGCAAATTCTACTCAATTTCAACTTCTAAGCCCCAAAATGATCATAATTCCAGGGTCTGACCAGAACTCTGTACAACTGTTTTGCTCGTAGTGTCTTGTTTGGAACCTTATCCAGTGTCTTCTGGAAGTCCACACAATCAACATCCATGGCCTCACATATCTAGCTTATAGTAGTCAGCTGGTATTTTTTCAAGTGCTAATTCACTCTATCGCTCTTGACATATTCTAATAGCTTCCTCACAACTAACAGGCCTGTATGTTACCTGGTTTCACTCTCCAACCTTTATTAAATAATGCAGTGACATTAACAACATTCCTGTACCTTGTGCTAG
Source organism: Cetorhinus maximus (assembly GCF_964194155.1). NCBI lineage: Eukaryota > Metazoa > Chordata > Chondrichthyes > Lamniformes > Cetorhinidae > Cetorhinus > Cetorhinus maximus. Next base: position 149,083 of record NW_027596355.1, read on the forward strand.
TTTTGGAAGTGGGGTTGGTGGAACAGTCCAATGAGAATTTTTCACAATTGCTCTTTTCTCATTTAAACCATCAGAAATTGATAGTGTGGGACAGCAGATCACTGTTGAATTCAGAACCTTGGCCAGCAACCACTGCAACAGTGTCATTTCTGTCAGTTCCCAAGAACTGGCATGGATTTCAACCCCTCAACAATATTACTTGTGTATAAGTCGACCCCAACTTCTGGCCTAAAAATTTGGTCTCAAAAACTCGACTTTTACATAGGTATATATGGTATATCCTGTATTATATACGGTATATATGGTATATCCTGTATTATGTACGGTATATAAATGAGTATATACAATATTCAGCATTGGATGTGGAAGGTCCAAAGGGTGTTTATTCATCGGCAATGAAAAGCATAAAGTCTAAGGACAGGGATGAAGGTTAGGTTGGAGAGGCTGAGGTTATTCCCCTTGGAGTAAAAGAGATTGTGGAGTGATTCAATAGAGGTCTACAAGGTTATGACTGTTTTAGATATGATAGACAAAGAAAGACTGATCCCATTAGCTGATGATTCAAGATGCTGGGGACACAGATTGAAGGCTTTGGGAAATGCTGGGTGGACGTAGAGGGAAATGTGAGGAATAACATTTTTTTTTAGACAGCAGTAATATTGACCTGGAACTCGCTGCCCGTGAAGGTAGTGAAAGCAGAGACAATGAATAATTTCAAAAGGAAATTGGAAGGGCACTTGAGGGAAATAAGCTTTCTGTGATGCGGGGATGGAGCGAGGGAATGGGACTGACTGGATTGGTTTACTGAGAGCTGGCATGGGCCAAATGGCCTTCTGCTTCCCTTGGGGATAGGCAGGAAGGTGGAGTTGAGACCATAACCAGATCAGCCATGATCTTATCGAATGGTGGAGCAGACTCAAAGCGCCGAATGGCCTACTCCTGCTCCTATGTTCCTATGCGCCATAATGACTCTATTGAGTTTGTCCAGTTTAACATGGGACAGCTGCTAAACAACAAGCAAACTTGTAGCCACCTGCAATTGTGAAAAGCTCTCACTAGACTGTTCCACCAACCCTGCTCCCAAACCTAGCACAAGGTACATGAAAAATTAAAGATTTTTGGGCCAAATGTTGGGGGTCAACTTATACACGCAATATATGAAAAACCAAGGGGTTTTGGCCAAAAATCAGAGGTTGACTTTTGCACAAGATCAACTATTCCTTGAGTATATATGGTATACCCCTGACTCCATGTCCCCAGTCACACGTTACAAATGACTCTGCAGCTGTCCCTGACCCCGGAACTGTTCTTGATCCTGACCATGAGGCACCACATTGAAAGAAGACCAAAAGACATATTGATTAAACATGCTAAGGGAAGGATGAATGGAAAACTTTGGCCTCTGAATGAAAGCAACAAATTAAATGAAATGTTATCGTGTTAAAATTTAAAGAAACATTTTTTCTGAGGAGGAAATTGTGCTGCTAAATATTGGCTGGAATTTTCCAGCCCCTCACACCAGCGGGATCTTCCTGTCCTGCCCATGTGAATGGAGATTTCAATGGTTCGCTGGCCCCACGGTGGGGGGCTGGGAAATTCTGGCCATCTGTCTCTCCAGTTCATACATAGATAAATCACAGCAATGAATCAAACAGATTTACATTTGGAAGATTGGCATGCTCGTTCTCTAAAAGTACTTACACGTCATATTGCGTTGGCAGTCCACACTGAGCTCGGTATTTACTGTAGTATCGATTCTCCAGATCAAGTTTAGTTTCTCCAATCAGATCATCCTTTCCAACCATATCATGATCAAATATTGAAACAATGAGCTCTGTCTCCTTCGGGAATGCAACAGTCATTTCAAATACTCTGAGAACATTTAAGAACAATACGCTTATTAATTAACGTAATTGAAGATTTCAATTATTAAGAAATTATTAATTATTAATTAAGGAATTCAAGATTAAAGTATTTGCAATTACTTCTTGTATCGAACCAACTGTGTGCGTTCAAGTGGAACCAGTGAGTTCCATTAGTATCTTTAAAAATATAAATCTGATCTATTTTAATTTCATTTAATTATATACTTCCTGGCAGGGTTACAGTTTGAGATTCATGAAATTGATCTCAAATTGATCATGTTGAGCTTTCTTGAACAGTTTTCTCTTTAACTAATTCTGGGATAACCATCCCCTCATTACAACAATCAGTTCAAAAAACTCAATCATTAAACTCATTAAAAAACGTTGAAATATATTTCTTCCTTTGAGAAGCCAAAGCACAAGACATATACTTTACTCTTTGACAGCAAGTACCAGGTTCTACATCAAGGTACTTTGATGGCTGACTGTGATGTCTGCGTATGCTAAGAATAATTCTAAATAGATTTATGTTATCAGTCAATAACTGTTGAGACATGATAATTATTCCTTTGAAGTGATGTTTTGCTCCCAGACAAACATTTCATTAGTTTTGGTTTTATATCCTTTGCATATTTTACCTTTTTTATGCAGTCAGTGGAAGAAGCCATTTAGAGGCCCTTTCCTTAAGTGAACTATTATTAAGATAACAGAGAAAACCCATAAATTATGAACAAAAATACTTCATAATTATAAACCTGTACTAAATACTCACTCTCCAAAGACAGGGTTCAGTTGTTTGGGGATATAACGATCCTTACTGTCCTGTACTTGTTCACCAACTTTAACTACAATGTAGGGATCAGACTTTCCATTTAGGTCTGTGGGAGCAAGGTTAGTTGCCTTGGAGGAAAAGAGTCTTTAGTTTAGAAATTCATAGAAATTTTACAAAAATATTCATGGGACAATTTATTTTTTACTTTCGTGCCCAAGAACTGAGCATTTCTTGGTCTGGGTGCTCAGGTAGCATTGTATTAGAGGTAAGGGGCTGAGAGTGATTCTTCCTGTCTATATCACTTCATCTTCAGCCTCTGACCCCAAAGGAACTTCCCAGGGATTCTGGAGCAGTGTTTAGGATCCTGACATGGACATCTCAGCCTCATGTCTATTTTGCCAAAGCTCAGACCAGGAAATAGATGGTTAAATGGCCAGGCCACAAGCGAGTGATGGTAGGTTGGGGTCACAGGGGGTGAGGAGGGGACAGCAGCAAGGGCAGGATGGTGGCCCCCAGCATCTCCGCCACCGCCCGCACCACATGATTGCCTTTGAATAAGGGAACCCCCTCCACCACCCCCCTGGGAACCCACAAGCATCCTTGACAACATTTACTTTCTGGGGTTCCTCATGGCATGTCCGCCACCTGTTGCTGGGTTAATACTAGTGGGGGAAGGATGAGGCCCTTAACTGGGCATTAATTGCCCCTTAGGGCCTCAATGGTGCTGAGGGGAGAAGGCCAATCACAGACCTTCTAGCCCTGGGCAAAATCAGGGCGGAGGCAGAAAAGCAGCAGGGTCTCCACCCATCACCCACCCACCCAAACAAATAATCCCCACCACCAAATTCCACCCCTTAATACTTTAGGCCTTTTTGAAAATTAGATATATACATAAATACATGAAAGAGGCTCCATTCCACTCCACAAGCTCAACATTACACATTGTGGTAATGATTATTTGTATAATTTCATGAGAAGTGATACTCACTTTTACTATATAAACTCTGACAAGAACTTTGATTGGTCTGTTCTTCGGGATACCCTGCAATATCTTAAAATCAGCTTCCGCTTCATTACTCGGGTAGATTCGGAAGGAACCCTGCACAAAGGAAAAGAAGCAATTAAATAATCTCCAGCCCAAGATGCCCCAACCTGAGATCCAAACGATTTGAGACAGTGTCCCCAGCCTGAGGCCCCAGCCGCTCGAGAACCCTAGAACCCAACTCCTGAAACCCCAGCCCGAGGGACATCCCGGCCCGAGGGACATCCCGGCCCGAAGCACATCCTTATCCTATTTTCCCACATTCTTCTCATATTTCTCAAACTCTTCTATCCAAGGAAACAAATATACATAAGAATACAAACCCTACACAGCAGCAAGTTGGAAGTCGTCTGGGAGTGTAGGAACTGGTTGAAAAGATTGAAAGTCATTGAGTCATTGGATTGAATTTATGCCCCCCGCCCGCCCCCCCTCCCACCAGGAGCAGGTTCAGAGGGGGAGGTGGGCTGAATAATTGGTGGGAAGGTGTGGGGTGGAAAGCCTCTCGCCTTCCTGACTCTCTCTAGTTAAGTCAGCGGCAGGAAAGGTTAAGGACGGCCTTCCCATCCATAGGCCAAATGAGACCCTTAAGTGACCAATTAAAGGTCACTTAAAGATGACAGCTCCCTGTTGCTGGTACTCTACTAATGGTGGGAAAGGTACACGACATGGGGACTTTGCCACATTTACCCTGGCAGCATCTTAGCAGGCCCGGTGATTGGGCACGCTGTGACCCGTAGAGAGCCCCGGCAGCAAATACTACCTCCACTAAAAGAGCCCCCTACAAGAACCCTCCACCTTGCCCTCCCGCTGGGGCCTGCCTGACTGTCTCCAGTGAGCCCACCCACCCACCTCTCTTCTGGGGCCTCCAGTGATATTGCTGTTCAGGGGCTTCCTGCAAAGCCAGCAGTGGATGCCACTTCCAGTGGCACTGCTGGGCCTGAAGAGCTGACGGTATACTGAGTGGCTAAGGAAGGACCTTAGTCTGTAAAGGCACGGGAACACTGATAGCAGATAACTAACGGCCTTATTGGTATCCAATCCTGTTGGGGCTTCTGGAAGTAACCAAGGTGGGTTTGCCACCAGTTTTCCAGCTGATGGGTGGGTCACCAGTGCAGCCATCAAATTCAGTTCAAAGAGACATTAAGGCACAAAAGGAGGCCATTTGGCCTGTAAAGTCCATGTTGGCTCACTGTAGAGCAATCCACTCAGTCCCATTGTCCCATTCTATCCCTGTAATCCTGCAAGTTTATTTCCCTTAACGTTATTGGATCTTGGTACTTAGCCAAGCATTCATAATGAGGCCATCTAGAGAAACAGATATCTAGTTATCTGCTCCTGCTGATACAGTTCAGAGATGGCCCCATTATAAATGTTTGGCTGAATTCCAAAACTCAATAATTGATGCTCAGCTGGGGTCTGTTTTCACATGTTAAGTGGAGTGTTTTCTTTGATTGATTGACACTTTTATAATGTTATACCAAGTAATTCTTTCTTTGAAATGTTTTTCTCAATGTCTGGATGTTTATTTGGATAAGATTAAGAGGTCTGAAGTGAAGTAATGCTTCTGTTATTGGTACTGTAATGGCTCTGTCTGATTGACACTTTTATAGGGTTGTAAGAGCAGCAGTTTATTTTCAAAGAAGGCTTTTGAATGCGTGTTTTTTTAAAGCACATTTCAAGACTTGCCACTGTCATTATAAGGTTCATTGGTTCAGTGCACACTGGGTGAGTGGGGAACATGGAAGGGGCATGGGTAAGATCTTTTAAACATGCCATTCAAAAGTTTGCTGAATGCAGACCATGGTTCACGACTCCTGTGAGGGGCTGTGGACCACGTGTCCTATGGAAGCTGACTCGACTCTGCAAAGGAACTGGTCAGGTTGGGAGTGCAAAGTGCAGGTGCACTACCTGCACCCTATCCCTCACCTGTGGAAATTGCCTGCTCCAGGAAGGGGGCAGGAAATTCAGAATGAAGTCCTACCTGCCATTTTTAAAGGCCTTTGGAGTTAGCTCAATCCTGCGAAACTGCAGCCTGTAATCTGAGGATAAGGGGTCGGCCATTTCAGTTTGAGCAGCGGAGAAATTTCTTCACTGATGGCATTGAATTTTTGAAATTCTCTCCCCCAGAGAGCTGCAGATGCTCAGGAGCTGAGTATATTAAAGACTGAGATTCATAGATTTTTAGACTCCAAGAAATATCAAGGAAGGTGGTGACATAGTGGTAATGTCACTAGACAAGTAATCCCAGGTTTACCCTCTGGGGACATGGGTTCAAATCCCACCATGGCAGCTGGGGAAATTTAATCCAGTTAATAAAAACATCTGGAATTAAAAGCTAGTCTTAGTATAGGTGACCATGAATTATTGTGGTAATAAACCCATCTGCTTTACTAATGTCCTTTAGGGAAGGAAATCTCCCAGGAGCAGCATCAGGCACACCTAAAAATGAGCTGTCAACCTGGTGAAGCTACAACTCAGGACTACTTGCGTCCCAAACAGCATAAGCAGCAAGTGATAGACAGAGCCAAGCGATCCCGCAACCAATGGATCAGATCTAAGCCCTGCAGTCCTGCCACATCCAGTTGTGAATGGTTGTGGACAATTAAACAACTAACAGAAGGTAGAGGCTCCACAAATATCTCCATCCTCAATGATGGGGGAGCCCAGCACATCAGTGCAGAAGATAAGGCTGAAGCATTTGCAACAATCTTCAGCCAGAAGTGCCGATGGATTATTCATCTCGGCCTCCTCCGGAGATCCCCAGCATCACAGATGTCAGACTTCAGCCAATTTGATTCACTCCACGTGATATCAAGAAACAGCTGAAGGCATTGGATACTGCAAAGGCTATGGGCCCTGACAACATTCCAGCAACAGTATTGAAGACTTGTGCTCCAGAATTAACCACAACCCTAGCCAAGCTGTTCCAGTACAGCTATAACACTGGCATCTGCCTGGTAATGTAGAAAATTGCCCATGTATGTCCTGTCCACAAAAAGCAGGACAATTTCAATCTGCCCCAATTACTACCCTATCAATCTACCCTTATTTAACAGCAAAATGATGGAAGGGATCATCAACAGTGCCGTCAAGTGGCACGTACTCAGCAATAACCTGCTCACTGACGCTCAGTTTGGGTTCCGTCAGCACCACTCAGTTGCTGACCTCATTGCAGCCTTAGTCCATTCATGGACAAATGAGCTAAACTCTAGAGGTGAGGTGAGAATGACTGCCTTTGACATCAAGGCAGTGTTTGTTCGAATGTGGTGTTATGATATGGCAGGTGGTAATTGCCAGGCTAACCAAATCCCAAAGGGAAACTTAGCCAGGTTATCACAAGGATTTGAAATTTGTATTTTACTGTGAGAAGGTTTGTGCACTAAAGTCAGAAGTAAAGATTCCACTCCCACTTTTGGAGATTTTAAATAATAAATTAAAACATTTATTAACAAAAGAAAAAAAAACTTAAAGACACAAGATTACAGTTACACAGTTACATTTAGTCTTACAACATTTCCCAAGAGATTTCTATTTCGCTAAACTCCCAAATAAATACGCTTTTCCAGGCAACAGTCCAAATAGATTCTTAATCTATAAAACATTCAGTAATATTACTGCAAGGCACCCACTGTTGCTATAAGGAAGGTATTTCAGTTTCTCTTTCTCTCTCTCTCTCTCTCTCACTCGACAATGGAATTCCAAGGCTTTTAACAAAACATTGCTTTCTGGAAAAAAACAAGCACTTCTCTGGAGTGGCTAGAGGCTACTTTTCACACGTGTGTCTTCGCACAGCCAACCTTTCAAGATCTCACATGGTCATTCATCTCATACAGCTTTCAATCTTCCCTTAAATATATTTTCTCTCCTTTGATCTGTAAAGTCAATTGTTCTACACTTTCTTTGGAAGGATACCTTTCCCATAATGTAAAAATCTTTCATGCTGTCATTATGGTCAGTACGTTCGGGAAAAATAAACTTACTAACTTATTTATTTACGATTTTTGCCAGCTGTAAAACTTCCTGTTATGCCTCTTTTGAAATTCAAAAAGCTAACAATTCACTCCTCACTTATCTCCTAATGCAAATTCCCATTTGTGCTGTATCTACTGAGATTTCATCTTAGCTCACCCATCTCAACTTCAAGATGCTTGTTTTTACACCTAAGTCCTTTGATGATTCAAACCTCGCAGTCTGACTGTCTTCAGTTTAATTAAATTAATCATACACACACACACAGTCCCTGCAAGCCTGCTTCAGTATCCCACAGTAATATTAGGAAAAATGATATTGTCTTTACAGTGGCATCAAGGGGCCCTAGCAAAACTGAAGTCAAAGAGAATTGGGGCGGTGGGGGGGGGCAAAACTTTCCATTGTTTGGAGTCATACCTAGTACAAAGGAAGATGGTTGTGGTTGTTGGAGGTCAATCATCTCAGTTCCAGGACATCACTGCAGGAGTTCCTCAGGGTAGTGTCCTAGGCCCAACCATCTTCAGCTGCTTCATCAATGATCTTCCTTCCATCATAAGATCAGAAGTCGGGATGTTCACTGATGATTGCACAATGTTCAGCACCATTCACAACTCCTCAGATACTGAAGCAGTCCATGTCCAAATGCAGCAAGACCTGGACAATATCCAGGTTTGGGTTGACAAGTGGCAAGTAACATTCGCGCCACACAAGTGTCAGGCAATGACCATCTCCAACAAGAGAGAATCTAACCAATGGCATTACCTTCACCGAATTCCCCACTATCAACATCTTGGGGGTTACCATTGACCAGAAACTGAACTGGACCATGCATATAAATACATTGGCTACAAAAGCAGATCAGAGGCTGGGAAATCTGTGGTGAGTAACTCACCACCTGACTCCCCAAAGCCTGTCCACCATCTACAAGGCACAAGTCAGGAGTGTGATGGAATACTCCCCACTTGCCTGGATAAGTGCAGCTCAAACAACACTCAAGAAGTTTGACACCATCCAGGACAAAGTAGCCCGCTTGATTGGCACATCCACAAACATTCATTTCCTCCACCACCGACACACAGCATCAGCAGTGTGTACCATCTACAAAATTCAGTTCAGCAACTCACCAAGGCTCTTCAACAGCACCTACCAAACCTGTGCCCTCTACCACCTAGAAGGACAAGGGCAGCAGATGCTACCCATAGGAAAGCCACCACCTGCAAGTTCCCTTCCAAGCCACTCACCATCCTGACTTGGAGATATATCGCAGTTCCTTCACTGTTGCTGGGTCAAAATCCTGGAACTCCCTAACAGCACTGTGGGTGTACCTTGAACTGCTGCAGTCCATGTGGTGTAGAAGGTGGCTCACCACCACCTTCTCAAGGGCAATCAGAGATGGGCAATAAATGCTGGCCTAATCAGTGAAGCTCACATCCCATGAAAGAAAAGAAACGTGGGGATTAGGAGGGAAAGTGGAGTTGAGGTCAAGGATCAGCTATAATCTTACAGAAACATGGAAGAGACTCAAAGGGCCAAATGGTCTATTCCTGCTCCTTTCTCTTAAATTCTTAAGGAAGTTCTCAGTTAAAGCTTATTCTATTCTAGAAATCCAGGCAGTGAAGGATAGGGCTGGAGCTTAATCTTTACACATTTCATCATTTTTTGTGTTACAGAGATTCACATTACAAACATGCATCTTCTAACTCAACATCCACAAGCATATCCCCACTGAATACCCACCACCTGAACACAGTTAAATACTCAATTACTCTCCAATGTACAAAGCTGACCTTGTATTTTCCCATAGTTCGATCATCAACTATATCTCCAAATTCATTTCCATTGGCTTTACCTCGGTACAGAGGGAAGATATAGAGCCAATCTTCAAAGTTATTGTATTCATTTTCTAGCTCAGAGTTGTAAATCTGGAACAATATAAAAGGAATTCTTTACAGCTTCCTACATTCACTGCAATGAAGGAAAGTCTGGTTAAGTGAAAAGTTCTCAGCTTTGATTAAATTGAGTTGATTAATAATGAGGATTATAGTCATAGTCTGCATCCTCTAACCATTGGCCTGGATTCACTGGTGCTGATCCCACCAGAATTCCAGAGCAAGATAAGGCAATATATCTGAAATAAAATCAGAAAGTGTTGGAAATACTTAGCAGGTCTAGCAGCATCTGTGGAGAGAATAAATCAGTGGTTATGTTTCAGGATGGTTGTCTCTTGCCTGAATATGACTGACTCTGGTTATGAACTCAGCCACTGGGAGGAAATGTCAGGCTGATGCAGAGTCAAAAAGGCCTCAGGATGCTTATGATCCCATTGCCCTCGATGTTGTTTAGGCTGCAAGAAACAGCCCATTTTCTGCCCAGAGATAGTCACCTCACTTAGCCCACAAAAGATTCAAGTAGAAATGAATTGTTTGCCATCACATCCATTATGAACTGTTTGCTGATACCTGGATTTTCCGAGTGTTATAGGAACAACAGGCATGATCTTTACTGAATGGTGGAGCAGGCTCGAGGGGCCAAAAGGCTGACTTCTGCTCCTGTTTTTTATGTTCGTATGTTCTCACTTATCAGATTATTTTGCAAAGAGAAGAGAGAGGCAAGAAGCAAGGATAGAGTGACCATGAATAGCAGCATCTAAACCAGAGTCTCCATGGGTTCAGGAAGGCTACAGTTTGTGTTCAGGATGGGGAAGTAGGAGAACATGTGCCATGTGAGTTCTTCATCACCTTTTCTTCCTTTATTTCAACCTGAACCCCATTAATATCAGTTGACTAGTTCATGACATCCTTGTCATCCTACAGAAAGTGACATGATCTCCACTCCTCAGAAAATCATTCTCCCTCATTTCCAGTTCTAAGTGTGCAGCAATAATTTGCATCAGTGTAGGCAAATAGACACCAAAACAAAGGACAGGATACTGTTGGGTCAAAAGGATGAGCCTGAAGAAGTTTTTTGAAGCTGGGCCTGTTTAGGGATGGAAATCCAATGAATAACAGAAGACAGAGATGAGGAGGAATTTCTTCTCTCAGAGGGTAGTCAAACTGTGGAATTCTTTACCGCAGAGGGCTGTAGAGGCTGGGTCATTAAATATATTCAAGGCTGAGATAGACAGATTTTTAATCAGTAAGGGAATCAAGGGTTATGGGGAAAAGGCAGGAAAGTGGAGTTGAGGATTATCAGATCAGCCATGATCTCATTGAATGATGGAGCACACTTGATGGGCCAAATAGCCTACTTCTGCTCCCATGTCTTATGGTCTAATAAACTAAGGTGTGTGAAAGATTTTCCACCAAAAGTGGAGTGAAGGGCAGGGGAGCACAGAGGCTGAAGAATGAAGTGTACAGAAAGGTTAAATGTAAAGGAGATTGCGTAAAGATGGAAGTTTGAGAAGAGTGAGGGTTTTATAAAAGAGCATCAGGATCCAGTGTCAGTGAATCAATCAGGATAGGGTGATGCCGATGAAATAGAGCTGCATAATTTTGAGCAAGTTGGAGTTTATGGAGTTTGGTGGGTAGCATTGGTGGAGTAGTTGAGTCTGGAGATAACTGAAGCATAGAGAAGTCTCCACAGAGGTGAGACTGAGTTGGGGTAAAAGCAAAACAATATTGCGGAGTGAGCGTCTACAAATTGTGACCATTCTGAGGCATGGTTGGGGTCAGGGGGGTGGTGGCTGTTGAGTAGTTTGTGATTTCCATATCTGAATGATGAGCCCCAAAGTCTTTGCTCACCTGATTCATTTCAATGTTTCTGGGGAGGAGAAGCTTGGGCTTAGTGGGATCAGGGGTTGAGTCTGGGGTTCGTAGTCAGGAATCTGAACCTGGGTCAGGGCCTGGGCCAGAATTGGGAATGTTATCTGGGTCAGAGTTTGGGGATCATGGGCATTAGGCCAGGAGCAGAGGGGAAATTGGCAATGAGGAATAGGGTTAGGGAGGAAACTCCTCCGCCTAGCCAGATCCACAATCAGGGAAGTTATTGTCTCTTTTGTTGCCTATGTTCTTTGAAGCTGGTTTAATGAGTGTAATCTCCAGATGAACCAACCTTATGAAAAGGTCTCAAATAGCTGCTAGGCCCCAATGTGCACTGTGTATTTCTAAGCCTGTTGTCTGGGAAATGGATGGAATGTGGGATTTAAGAATCAGCTTGGAGTCACCCTGGGTCCCCAGATTATGGATTGTCTCTCTCAGTCCGAGAAAGTGGTCAGGAAGAACATGGTCTAGTGACAAAGAGTGAGGATTAGGTCAGTCATTAGACCAAGGGTTTGATAGTAGGAAGTTTGAGCTGCAGAAACTGTCCCCCAGTGTTGAACAGACAGTCTGAGAGTTTCTAGGAGTTGAGGCATTGAGATAGATTGTGCAGAGATAGAGCTGCATATTATCACTATGTAGGTGGAAGTTTAAAGGTTAGAATAGAAGATATCAAGGGTAAATCCTTGGGGGGTGCAGGAGATGTTATGTGGGAGGAATGAGTGGATTTTAAAAAGTGTGGCCTGAATTCTAAAACATTCCAAACATAAGGCAATTCTATCGTGTGCAGGGAACAGGTTCTCTGGGGACCAACTAAATACTTTCAAACTCAGCAGCTGATTTGAATATAATAGTGCCCTGTGCACAGCTACTGCAATGAATCGGGAGGTAGTCTGACTTGGTTATGAATGTTGGCCATGGAACCAACTCTCTGCCGTTATTTCTTAAAGTGACATCCATCTGAATAGGGAGACAGAACCTCTGACAAAGCAGCACCCCGTTAGTACTGCACTGTGAGTGGAAACCTGGATTATGCACAAGAAAACTATTATTGCTGGAGATGTCATTGGTTGCTTTTGGATAAAATGATGCAGGTGCAAAGAGTGTTAGAGGTAATGTTGTGAGGTGACCGAGCATCCAAGCAGGGAACAGAGGGTAAGATTGAGGGCAAACATGAGGGCAACAAAGTCAGGGAACAAGGTGAGGGGAGGTGAGGTGTAAGCTGAGGAGTCGTTCGGTGATGCTGGACTTGCATGGGTTGGTGCTGAAAATAAATTGTCTCAAACTGTTTCGACTCCTCCGCAGGATAGAGTAACTCAGACTGGGTTTCTGGCACAACGTCCCTATCCCTTGAGACAGGGGAAACCTGGGAACAGAAAGGAACATAAAAAGAAGAGCATGAATAGGCCATTCAGCCCCTCAGACCTGCTCACCTATTCAATCAGATCATGGCTGATCTGATCTTGGCTGCAACTCCACTTTCCTGCCTGTTCCCCATAACCCTTGATCTGTCTAACTTAGCTCTGAATATATTCAATGGCCCAGACTCCACAGCTCTCTGAGGTAGAAAATTCCAAATGTAGTTCAGAAACTGTGTCCCCAATTCTAGATTCCCCCACGAGGTGAAACATCCTCTCAGTATCTACCCTGTCAAGGATCCTCAGAATCTTATATGTTTCAATAAGATCACCTCTCATTCTTCTAAACTCCAATGAGTATAAGCCCAACCTGTTTAGCCATTCCTCATAGGACGAGCCCGTCATCCCAGGAATCAGCCTAAAGAACATTCTCTCAACTGCCTTCAATGCAAGTATATCCCTTCTTAAATATGGAGACCAAAACTGTACGCAGTACTCTAGGAACTCTAACACTCTACACAGTTAGCAAGACTTGCCTACTTTTATATTCCATCTCCCTTGCAATAAAGGCCAACATTCCATTTGCCTTCCTAATTACTTGTGTTAGGAAATAGACATAGTTTAAGTACGTTATATTGTTATTTGTGGGTGTTAGGAATGAGTTTTAGCTTTAGTGTTTAAGTTTGATTTGTATTTCTGTATCTGTGCGTTAAGAAAAGGTCAAGTTGAGTTTTAGTTTCACTTTAAAAGGTGCCTGCATTTCTAATAAGAGTTTATGACTGGAAGAGAAGTTAAGCAAACACAAGAGTAGAAAAATTGGGCTGTTACCTAGCAACAGGGGTCCAGAGAGGCAGGTCCCTCCCACTAAAGAAGCTAGAAACAGATTTGGACGCTGTTGGAGTTCAGTTGGTTTTGAAGATAGCTGCCAAGCAGAAGCAGCCTAGAAGGGACAGATGGCTAGTTCCAAGCTAGAGTTGTTTGAACATAGCTGCCAGGGAGAGACTGGAGCAAAAGGGACACATAGCAAGAACCAAGCTAAAGAAGAAAGTCCCCAAATCCAGGGGAGTGGAACAGGAGAAAGTCCCAAGAAGACCATTTAATCAAAGAAAGGCCAGGAACCTGGAAAAGGTCCTGTTCTGTGGAAGTGAAAGTAAGGAGCAGAGAGGAAAGCTCCAAGCTTCAAACTTAAAGGAAGCAGATTTAAAGCGAAAGACCAGAAGGTCCAAAGAGGCAACTAAAGGTCTAAAACTCTTTACTATGGGCATGTGAAGCAGTGGTGTATTGTTGACAGCTGAGTCATTGAAAGAGGGTGTGTGGAAGACAGCTTGTGGTGACCCAGGGGAGAGGAACATTGGAAGGAGAGTTCGAAACCCTGGAGGTGAACCCATGCAGAATGCGTCTGAAAGAAAGCGTTGGTTTGGGAGAAAATTCCAAAGCAAGTTCTTGGGAAGTGGAGATTGGTAACCCTCGTGTGAAAGACGGAATGCAGTGAGGCTGATTGGCTCACAGTGTGACAAGCGTCTAGGGGGAGCTGAGGAGAGATCCATAGTATCTGGTTGAAGTGGCATCTGTCACTTGCTTTCAGAGTGTGGTGTCTCACCACAGGTCACCTATTGGTTTACATGGACTGTGTACTTACTGTGAACATTAGAGTATAAGATAACCTTTGTCACTTGTGTTATCCTTACAAACCTGTATATATCTATAATATCATAGTTGTGGGTAAAGGAGTATTGTACTATAGTTCATCGTTATTTGTTGAATAAATGTTTTATTCTTTTGTTAAAGTTCATCAGCTGACTCCTGTGACTCTGTTCAGTAGCCGCTCTCTATGTACCTAAATAAACAAATAAAAGTTGGAACCTATCAAGCTGGGTTCCATTCTGGGATCAGGCTTGTCCAGTGGTAACCTCAGCTGGGATCATAACACTTGTTGAACCTGCATGCTAACCTTTTGTGATTAATGTATAAGGACACCCAGATCCCGCTACACTTAAATATTTTGTTTTTCTATTCTTCCTACAAAAGCAGATAACTTCACTTTCCCACGGTACAATCTACATGCCAAATCTTTAACCTATTTATATCCCTTTGCAGACACTTTGTATCCTCCTCACAACTTGTTTTCTCACCTCTCTCTGTATCATCAGCAACTTTGGCTACAATACACTCAATCCGTTCATCCAAGTCATTGATTGTAAATAGTTGAATAGTACAAGTCCCAATCCAGGGCTGGAGTACAGAAATCAAGGCTGACAGTCCAGTGCAGTACTGAGGGAGCGCTGCACTGGCAGAGGTGCTGCTTCAGATGTTTCTGAGACCCCCATCTGGCTGCTTGGGTGAATGTAAAAGATCCCATAGCATTGTTTCAAAGAGCAAAGGGGTTCTCCCCTCTGTTCTGGCCAATATTTATCCCTCAATCAACATCACAAATACAGATTATCTGGTCATTATCACATTGCACTATGTGGAGTTTGTGATGCATATATTGGCTGCTGCATTTCCTACTTTACAATAGTGACTACACTTTGAAAAGTACTTAATTGGCAATAAAGCATGTTGAAACATCTGGTGGCTTTGAAAAGCGTTATATAAATGCAATTCTTTCTTTTTTTATTGTAAGTAGTTGAGGTTCCAGCGATGATCCCTGTGGAACCTCATAATTATAGTTTGTTAACCTCAAAATCACCCATTGAACCTGATTCTCTGTTTTCTGTTAATTAGCTAATCCTTGTGACATCCTCAAAGAACACATTAATTTGTCAAACATAATTTTATTTTCATAAACCATGTTGACTCTGGCTGATTGTGTTATGGTTTTCTAAATATCTACTGCAACTTCCTTAATAATGGAACACAGTGAAAGAGAACGATGGGTTGGTGAAGACAGTTTACCTGGAATGTTGCAATGGTTTTCCTGGCTGCTGGGGGTGCCTGCTCCTCTGGCCCATTAACCTCCTCCTCTATGTCATCAAGTGCTGCCAGATTCAATTGAGTAACAACTGTAAAAATTAGAACAGAATGAGAGCATGTAGTCTTTTCAATAAAGCCCAGAATATTATTCCAGATTTCAGGTCCAGAAATTAATTTCTGACTAGCATTTTACACTTATGGCTCCTGACATTTCTTTGTAAATGTGAAACTGCTGCATTTGGAAAGCCCATTCCTTCCACAGAGAAGCAAGTCATAAGCGGTGGCATTGACCCGTTGGGCCAAATGACTTGTTTCAATGCTGTAAGATTCTATGTAATTTTAAAAAATTCTTTCACAGGATGCGGGCGTTGCTGGCTTTTGTTGCCCATCTCTATTTGCCCTTGAGAAGGTGGTGGTGAGCTGCCTTCTTGAACCGCTGCAGTCCATGTGGTGTAGGTACACCCCACAGTGCTGTTAGGGAGGGAGTTCCAGGATTTTGTCCCAGCAACAGTGAAGGAACGGCGATATATTTCCAAGTCAGGATGGTGAGTGACTTGGAGGGGAACTTCCAGGTGGTGGTGTTCCCATCTATCTGCTGCCCTTGTCCTTCTAGATGGTAGTGGGCGTGGGTTTGGAAGGTGCTGTCAAAGGAGCTTTGGTGAGTTGTTGCAGTGCATCTTGTAGATGGTACACACTGCTGCCACTGTGCGTTGGTGGTGGAGAGATTGAATGCTTAACGTGGTGAATGTGGTGCCAATCAAGCGGGCTGCTTTTTCCTGGATGGTATCGAGCTTCTTCAGTGTTGCTGGAGCTGCACTCATCCAGACAAGTGGCAAGTATTCTATCATGTTCCTTGTAGATGGTGGACAGGCTCTGGGGAGTCAGGAGGTGAGTTACTCACCACAGGATTACCAGCCTCTAACCTGCTCTTGTAGCCACAGTATTTATATGGCTGGTCCAGTTCAGTTTCTGGTCAATGGTAACCCCCAGGATGTTGATAGTGGGGGATTCAGTGATGCTGTTGCCATTGAATGTCAAGCGGAAATGGTTAGATTCTCTCTTGTTGGAGATGGTCAACGTCTGGCATTTGTGTGGCGAGAATGTTACTTGCCACTTATCAGCCCAAGCTTGGATATTGCCCAGGTCTTGCTGCATTTGGACATGGACAGTATCAGTATCTGAGTTGTCGCGAATGGTACTGAACATTGTGCAATCATCAGTGAACATCCCCGCTTCTGACCTTATGATGGAAGGTCATTGATGAAGCAACTGAAGATGGTTGGGCCTAGGACACTACCATACACTCGGTTAAATGCTGCCTTGATGCCAAGGACAGTCACTCTCCCCTCACCTGTTGAGTTCAGCTCTTTCATCCATGTTTGAACCAGGGCTGTAATGAGGTCAGAAGCTGAGTGACCCTGGTGGACCCCAAACTGAGCATCAGTGAGCAGGTTATTGCTGAGTAAGTGCCACATAATAGCATTATTGATGACCCCTTCCATTACTTTACTGATGAGCGAGAGTAGACAGATGGGGCAGTAGTTGGCCAGGTTGGATTTGTCCTGCTTTTTGTGGACAGGACATACCTGGGCAATTTTCCATATTGCTGGGTAGATGCCAGTGTTGTAGCTGTACTGGAACAGCTTGGCTAGGGACCCGGCAAGTTCTGGAGCACAAGTCTTCAGTACAATTGCCGGAATGTTTTCAGGGCCCATAGTCTTTGCAGTATCCAGTGTCTTCAGCCGTTTCTTGGTATCACATGGAGGGAATTGAATTGGCTGAAGACTGGCATCTGTGATGCTGGGGACCTCCAGAGGAGGCTGAGATGGATCATCCACTTGGCACTTCTGGCTGAAGATTGTTGCAAATGTTTCAGCCTTATCTTTTGCACTGATGGTCTGGGCTCCTCCATCATTGAGGATGGGGATATTTGTGGAACCTCTTCCTCCAGTGAGTTGTTTAACTGTCCACCAGCATTCATGACTGGATGTGGCAGGACTGCAGAACTTAGACCTGGTCATGTTAGTTGTGGAATCATTTAGCTCTGTCTATCACTTGCTGCTTATGTTGTTTGGCATGCAAGTAGTCCTGTGTTATAGCTTCACCAAGTTGACACCTCATTTTTATGTCTGCCTGGTGCTGCTCCTGGCATGTCCTCCTGTACTCTTCATTGAACGAGGGTTGATCCCCTGGCTTGACGGTAATGGTAGAGTGGGGGATATGCTGGGCCATGAGGTTACAGATTGTGTTCATGTACAATTCTGCTGCTGCTGATGGCCCACAGCATCTTATGGATGCACAGTTTTGAGTTGCTAGAACTGTTCGAAATCTACCCCATTTAGCACGGTGGTTGTGCCACACAACACGATGGAGGGTATCCTCAATATGAAGGTGGGACTTCATCTCCATAAAGGACTGTGCAGTGGTCACTCCTACCGATACTGTCATGCACAGATGCATCTGCAGCAGGCAGGTTGGTGAGGATGAGGTCAAGTATGTTTTTCCCTCTTGTTGGTTCCCTCACCATCTGCTACAGCCCCATGATTCCTTCTAACTAATCCAAGTGTTAGTTGTGACTTGGCGGCTGCACTCCATTCTCGAATGGGAAGGTTGTGTTTTCAAGCCCTATGCCTGAATTTAAGCATGTAATCTAGGTCGACACAATTGTTGTATTGAGGGAGTGCCACAGTGTTGAATGTGTTGTCTTTCTGATGGCACCTTAAACTAATGCTCAGTTTGCTTATTCAAGTGGAGGTAAAGGATTCCACGGAATTGTCAACAATGCCAGGAGTTCTCCTGATTTCTTGGCCAAAATTTCACCTTCAACCAACATCACCACTAAATAGATTCACTCGTTATTTATTTCATTGGTTTGGGATCTTGCCATATGAAAATTGTTTATCAGGAACATTACAAGTTTCAAATAAATATTCCATGCAATGGAGTTCCTGTGAATTTACTTAGATTCACATATGATTAAAGGGCAGAAATCTAAACATGATTAATACATGTGATGCTTCCCAGTTTAATTCCAAACTAAGGTAAAATGACATTTTACCCACCGGCCACAATGGCGGCTCCTCACGGATCATCTCCAACCTGCAGCTTTAATGATGCGTTCCCAGGAAACAGGCCGTTTCCATGGCGGGTGGGCTCTCATTCTCCCGCCACGCCATCACCTCACCGCTTCATCACGCCAGACGCCATATTTAAAGTCCAGCCGTGCGCACACATCTCAGCGTTTCCAGCCCACACCTACTGCAGCGAAGATGTTGACGCAAGGCAAAAAGACTGCAGCCCCCAGGTTTAGTGACGTGTCACTGGAACGCCTTTTGGATGGCGTGGAGGCTGCCGGGATACCCTCTATCCCGCTCTGGCTGCAGGATGGGCAGCAGTGTGACCAACCCGGCTTGGGAGGTGGTGACAGTGTTGGTCAGCGCCAATGCCCTGCAGAGGAGGACAGCCACCCAGTGCCACAAGGGGATGAATGATCTCCTCCGTTCTGCCAGGGTAAGTCACTCTCATCATCACTCTCAGCTCACACGCTCACAAACCCAGCACACACCCATAGGTACCTCACTCACTGTCAGTGTGAGGGACATCACCATTCACTCTCTCACACTCACCGTCATTGTCCTCATCCCATCCATGGGACCACTCACCACCCACACAGGCCAGGTATACTTACCATCTGGCCTGGCAGGCATCCTGATACACTCTCCCCATCTCTATCCATGCAGGACAAACTGGCTCACAACAGGAGGGAGAGGTCACAGACCGGTAGTGAAATGCCTGAAATCAAGGTCCTCATGGACTTTGAAAACAGAGCCATCCAGCTGGCCGGCGATGACCGGGACCGGTCCTGTGCTGATGGTGAGGTTGGCGCTGCTCTACCAAGTGCAACATCCATCAGATAACCAGGCTGTGAGTGATGTGTCCTGTTTCACAGGCCACTGCCAGGCACTAATTATCTCTCCTTGCTTTCACAGGCACATCTGGGAAACAGCCGACAGAGTCCATGACCCAGGGCCTCCAATCAAGCCCCAAAGAAACCTCTGAAGAGGAATCTGGAGACACCCTCCCTGAAATCCCATCACAGCCTCACCCACACCCTCCACCAGCGCAGAGACACACACCTCGGTGGGACCCAGCTTTAGAGTAGCCTCGGGATCACAATCTGGTGCGCACATCGCACAGTCTGATCCACAGCAGGTGGAGGCAGGGACTTCCCAGGTCCCCGGCACTCGGAGGAGCTGCTGGAGACCAGAACGTTGCTGAGTCTGAGTCAGATGAGGAGCCTCTGGACTCGGCCATGTCACAGTTGCTGGAGCTGCAAAGGCAGCTCGGGAACATCAGGAAGGGATGTCCGCTGCACTCCTCAGATTGCAAGGCACGATGGAGGAGTCTGTCCGCCTTCAGGCTGAGGTGATAGTGCCGGCATTGCCAACACACCAAGGTCAACACTGTCAGGATGGCGGCCGCCATGGAGACCTTGGTCCAGGACGTCGCTCCTGCACTGCTGCACGGGCTGAACTCCATCGCTGATGCCATAGTCGGCCTCCAACAGTGTGTACGTGAGAGAGGTGCAGGGCAGCTCGATCTCACTCCAGCTTCCCCTCCTCCTCAAGGAGTCAGCCTGGGGCCCTCGGGCACCCATAGGGAGGAGGATCAGCAGGTCCACACTCCGGGACCATCCACCCAGGTAACTCCGGGAGTGTCCGGCCCATTCGACTCCCTTCTTCCTGTGACCTCAGCAGCTCCAGCTCCACAGGCCGAGGAGGGGGTCACTGCCACACAGCAGGACCCCGAAAGCAGGCCAGGGCCCTCCAGGTCTCGGCCCTCCAGAGGACGCCCGCCAAAGTCATCACAGACAGGGTGTCACAGCCAGCAGGCTGCCTCCACCTCCGCTGTGGATGTCCGGGGAGCACCAAGACACAGCGGCAGGGTTAGGACAGTTGAGGAGAATTAGTTGAACAGCCTGGGCACGGGTGTTAATCACTTGTACATAATGTTCACTATTGTCAATAAACTCCCAAGAATGTCTCCCTGCCTATGGCACCTTGGTCTGATGAGCAGTGTTCGTGACACTCAGATGTGAAACCTTTCTGCACAAGATAAAGGCAGGTGTCTCAGTCCAGGGCCTCTTCCCTGTGTCTGTGCAGCCTTCAGACCACAGTGATGGTCCAGCCTCACACTCCCTGGACACATTACTGATACCTGCACCTCGATGGTGCTGGTCATTGCTGCCAGAATGTAGTGGGCAGGGTCACAGAGTTCCATCATTCTCTCTGTGTGCTCTCAGCACCTTTAAGGTGGGGCTGGCCCCCATCTCACCAGCATCTGTGACCAGTGATGCTGTGCACCAACTCCTGAAGGGCTGAGGTGCTGAAGGTGGACACAGCATCAGATGCGTTTAAAGTTTCATGGCTGCGTCTCTGAGATGACCCTGATCACAGAGCAAGTGAGCTGCCCTCAGCCAGACAGGAGTTAGACATTCTCAGAGGCTGTGTGAGGATCTATGGTGTCTCCTCTCTGCAGGTCGTCATCAGGCCCAACGAATCTAGCAGCTATGAGGGCCTCCCAAATGCCTGCCTCATCTAACCAGTGCGAGGGCCTCTTCCCCATCATCATCGCCTCCGAGGATCCCCTCACCCTCATCCCCTTCAGCATCCTCTTCATCCAAGGAGACCTCCAGCTCCTCCATCTCCTCATTACCCAGCTCCTCACCCCATTGCAGCGCCAGGTTGCAAAGGGTGCAGCAGACGATGACGATGCGTGACACCCTCTGTGGACTATATTGCAGGAATCCACCAGACCGGTCCAGGCACCGGAACTGCATCTTCAGCATCCCGATGGTCTGCTCCACCAAGTTGTGAGTTTCATCAGCCACGGCCTCTGTGGGTAGCTCTTGTCCCTGAGGAGCCAACCCTGCAGCCTCTGTGGACCCTGGAAGATTCCAGGGATCTGAGACTGACTGAGAAGGTAGGAGTCATGGACACTCTCTGGAAACCGTGCGCAGACCTGCAGGATGCGTTTGTGGTGGTCACACACCAGCTGCACATTCAGCGAATGGAAGGCCTTGCAGTTGACATATTTGACCGTGTGTTGTGATGGAGACCTGAGCACCATGTGAGTGCAGTCAATGGCTCCCTGTACTTGTGGGAAACTGGAGATCTGGGCAAATCCAATTGCTCTTGCATCCTGGCTCTTCTGGTCCCGGGCAAATTGCACAAAGTTGTGTGGCCCTCGCAAAGATGGCATGCATGACCTCATGGGTACATTTGTGGGTGGCGCGTTGTGAGATCCCACAGGGGTCGCCTGTGGAGCTCTGAAAGGAGCCACTGGCATAGAAGTTGAGCACCGCAATCACTTTCACGGCCACTGGCAGTGGATGCCCTCCATGTTCTCGTGGTGCCAAATCCTGCAGCAGGTGGCAGATATGACCAACCAGTTCCCTGGACATGTGCAGTCTTCAGCGACACTGATCCTCAGTCATCTGCAGGAATGAAAGGTAGCGTCTATAGACCCTGGGTGTCGCTAGGCGACGACCAGTGACAGCTCACTGTGGCTCTTCAGCAGTGTGTGCGGGAGCCCCAGTCGCCCCTTGGTCCCGAGGGTGCTGCTCCTCCCTCTGCCCAGACAGGCGTCTCCATCACTCTCTTCTCCATTGTCTTCACATTCAGTACACCATGAGGCTTACAGCTAGGTCACCAGGCTCCATGCTCCTGATGTACTCCTCCTGCAGGATGAAAGAGAGAGTCGCGTGGGTTAGCTTGGATGTACTAAGAACCTTTTTTGATTAAGTCTGAAGGCCCCTTAACACATCCCGGAGAGTGCTGGACACCACTTGGATGGCCAGAGGCAAATGCGCTGCAAGGCTGCCCGAAACCCCACCCACCTCCGCCCCACTCCACCTGACCGATTGGCAGCAGCTTTGCCCATTGGACTGCAGGCTGTGCTCTCAGCTCAGGCACAGGCATTCTCCTAACCCACACTGCAAGGCTGCACTGTTAGCTTCAACCATGGGGGAGACTGGTCCACACCGGGATGCTGACATTGCAAAGGGGCTGTGAGTGTCTCCACCAGTGACTGCTCCATGGCCCAGCTTTAGTGAGGAGATTGTACAATGTGCCCAGTTGTCCAACTGTTCTGCAGTCCAACTAAAACACTCATTAGTTTGCAGTCTGTGCCCGAGGGGTGAAAAGCTCCGGAGCACTTGGTGGCACTTTCAGGTCTCTGAGTTGCTTGTGTGGGCAGATAAGCTAGAGGCCCGACTCCAAACATGTCGATGTGGCTGCGCCTGAACTGTCTCAGCTACAGAGGAATGGTCACTTTATACAAGGTTTCCCTAATGCTTGGCCACTTACCTCGCCCACCCTCCCACCCCCAACCCCCGCCTCACCCCACCCCACGCTTGTGCGCTACCTGCAATCACAGGACAGCCCTTGCCCACCACCCCCCCAAGTCGCCTCACCCACAGGACAGCCCTTGCCCATCCCCCCCAAGTCACCTCACCCACAGGACAGCCCTTGCCCACCTCCACCGCCCCCTGCCCCCCAACATGGCTCAACCTTGAAGTTCAACAGGTGACCTGGGTGAACGCTCCACAATGTTACTGTGTACTCACCTCTGAGTTCCCCTCAGAGTGCCAGCCGCCAAGCGCACACCTTTTATGTTCTGTTGTGAAACACGTGTCCGATGTGGATGGACGATCCAGCGGGGGAGGGGCCATTCCGACGGGCTGGCCTTGTAATGATATGCAAATGTATTACAATGAGGTGCCCGATGGCCAGAAACGTGACCCGCCATCGGCAAAGGCCTTTTCGCCATATTGTCTGCTCATGCTACCAAACACGCCCAACGCCAGCAGGCAAAAGATCCCAGCCTAAGTCTGTGCTGAATTAATCCTATTGCAGTAAAGTTCGAGAGTTGATCTCAGTGTTGCTGTTTGCCCAGGGACCCTGATGGAAGTTGCATGGACTGAGTTTGGCTGTGATGACCAGTGGCCTCTATGTGGTTGAATCTCACGGCCTATGTCCTAACATGAAGAATATTTAGTTAGGTGAGATATTAACACCAGTGAAATTTTATCCAGGCAAGAATCAGCGTTCCCCGGGAAGATGGAAAGAAATTGCAACAATAAAAATTGGAAGGAAGAGAGTTTGTGGCACTAGGGGGAAAGTGACCAGCCACGTTTGCTTTGTCTCACTGCGGTGTCGTATCACGAAATATCCAATGTGTAGGAGACTTTTCTATCACGGATGAATTAATGCAGAGGGGTATAAACTACCTCTGCTACACAGCTGACTTTCCCCTTTCTCTTCCCTTCCTGAGGGCATTGACTCAATCACGTTATCCAAGTGCTGACAGTTCATCAATGTGCCGATTGTCCAGATGCAGGAGCTTTTCACTTCTCCTGTCCATTAATTCAGGAGTAGCGCTTGGGTTCCTGCACAACACCAGGCAAAACCGGCAGATTGCCCCGCAGGCAGTTATTGGCCACCTGAGCGTTAATTGGTTTAAGGTGGGGCTTCCATTCTCCCCCATCTGGGAAGGAAGTCCCACCACCAGAGCTGCCAGTCAATCAAATGGTTGGCAACTCTGGTCTCAAGGGTGGCCAGTGCTGGGAGTGCATCCAATCCCCAATCACGAGGATCCATGGAGCCGGAGTGAAAGGTAAGTGCGGGGATGGGGATGCGAGGGGTGGGTGTGGGTCCTTGCTGGGACCAGGTTTGGCAGGCCCTAGCAAGGGGAGCAAGCGGGTGGGTGGCTAGAGTAAACAGAGCCCATTAAGAAGGCACCCAACCCATTGCCTGCAACCAGACCGCACTGTGAAAGCTGCTGTTTGGATGCTAGGCATAGGCCTCTCCTGCCATTGGTTAAACCCCAGTGGCAGTGGGATGAGGCCCTTAAGTGACAATTAATTGGCCAGTTAAGAGTTTGGATTGGCCCACGGGTGAGCAGGCCTCCCGATGGTTCCCTCACCACTGATAGCAGAGGCAAAGGTGAGCGGGTATGAGGCAGGCATGACATCCATGGCATTTTATGGGCCATCCACACACCACCAACCGCCCCCCACCCACCCACCTGGAATAAATGGGTAATTTTCAAGATGTTGGGCTGTAACTAGTGGAGTTGTCCAAGGGTCAATGCTGGAATCTCAGCCATTTGCAATCTATATTAATTAGTTAGATGAAGGGACTGAGTGCAATACAAAGCTAGGTGGCAAAGTGGGAAAAGAGGGGGGTCTAGAGAAGCTGCAAAGGGATATAGACCAGTTAAGTGATTGGTCAAGAAAGTGGCAGATGGAAAATAACCCTTCATATAGAGAGTTGTGAATCTCTGGAATTCTCTACCACAGGGAGTTGTGGACAGTCAGTCATTGAGTGTGTTTAAGTCAGAAGCTGACAGGTTTTTGGGTACTAAGGGAATCAAGGGCTTTGTGGATAGCATGGGAAGGTCAGGTTGATGTAGAAGTCAGTTTGGACCTTATTGAATGGCAGAGCAGGCTCGAGGGGCCGAATGGCCTACTCCTGCTCCTATTGCCTATGCAATAACTTGCCTTGTTCATTAGCTTCTTCTTCTTCATCATATTCTTTTTCCTGAAAAACAGAGAAATTACTGATTTTGTCCTATTCAAATCTGTGTCCACATCTTTCTGAAATCTCAGAATTGTAGACATTCTTCCTCAGTCTGTATTGTATTTTTAACTTTATATTTTATGATAAATGTTTGTGTGCCAGGCTGGCATTCTCAGGTAAGATTCAGTGCAGGCAGCTACAAAGTAAAATTCCCTCTATTCTGCCCCAAAAATGTGCCTCAGCCTAAAGCTCAAAGGCCCGGCTGAGTGCCAATGTTTCCATTTCTCAGTCTTGCTAAATGAGATGTGAAGGTTTCAAGGAGAGAATTCAGAGCCAATGGGCACAGACACCATTGGTTGGGCAAAGGAAGGGAATATACAAGAAGCCAGAGTTAGAGAGGTCAAGGAGGCTTTTGTAGGAATTGAGGAGGTTATCAAGAAAAGGGGATGTGCAGGGGTTTTCTGAGAATGGGGGCAAGAGTAACAGCTTTGAAAGGGGTGTAGAATGTGTCTGAGCAAACAGAGCCATTTACAATATCAGTGATCAAGATGGCAGGAATTACAGTTCAATGGGAATAAGATTGAGGGAGTTTAAGCTGGATCTCATTGAGGAGATGATCTTTGAGAGACATGGGGGGAGCTGAGGAAGAAACGGGAAAGACAAAAAGATTCAGAGTTAGAGTTTCAGAATTAGGTTGGTGGTTTGGTGGAAAAGAAGACAAGTAGATGAACGTGGGTCTCTATGATGGGGACATACGAACATACACAGTAGGAACAGGAGGAGGCCACTCGGCCCCTCAAGCCTGCTCCACCATTCAATAAGATCATGGCTGATCTGATTGTAACCTCAACCCCACATTCCCACCTACCCAGAATAACCTTTCATCCCCCTTGCTGATCAAGAATCTATCTACCTCTGCCTTAAAAATATTCAAAGGCTCTGTTTCCACTTTTGAGTAAGGGGGTTCCAAAGGCTCACAGCCCACTGAGAGAAAGAAATTCACCTCATTTCTGTCCTAAATGAGCGACCACTTATTTGTAAACTGTGACCTCTAGTTCTAGATTCTCCCACAAGAGGAAACATCCTCTCCACATCCAACCTGACAAGACCCATCAGGATCTTATAGGTTTCAATCAAGACTCTTCTAAAGTCCAGTGGATACAAACCTAGTCTGTCCAACCTTTCCTCATAAGACAACCCTCCCATTCCAGGAAATAGTCTGGTAAACCCTCTCTGAATTGCTTCCAATGCATTTGCCTCCCTCCTTAAATAAAGAGACCTGTACCATACTCAATACTCCGGAGGGAGGCAGGCGATGGCACAGTGGTATTGTCACTGGACTATTAATCCAGAAACCCAGGGTAATGCTCTGGGGACCCAGGTTCGAATCCCGGCATGGCAATAAAAAAATCTGGAATTAAAAGTCTAATGCAGACCGTGAAACTATTGTCGATTATTGTAAAAACCCACCTGGCTCACGAATGCCCTTCAGGGAAGGAAATCTGCTGTCCTAACCTGGTCTGGCCTACATGTGATTCCAGACCCACAGCAATGTGGTTGACTCTGAAATGGGAAAGCCACTCAGTTGTAACAAACCACTACAAAGAGACAAAAAAGGAATGAGACCGGACGGACCACCTGGCATTGACCTAGGCATCAGAAATGACAATCTCAGTCCTGTCGATCCTGCAAAGTCCTCTTTACCAACATCTGGGGGCTAGTGCCAAAACTGGGCGAGCTGTCTCACAGACTCGTCAAGCAACAGCCTGACATAGTCATCCTCACGGAATCATATCTTACAGATAATGTCCCAGACACCACCATCACTATCCCTGAGCAGAGGTGGCGGCACAGTGATATATAGTCAAGAGCGAGTTGCCCTGGGAGTCCTTCGTGTATTTAAGACGGAGATAGATAGGTTCTTGATTGGTAAGGGGATCAAAGGTTACGGGGAGAAGGCGGGAGAATGGGGTTGAGAAACTTATCAGCCATGATTAAATGGCGGAGCAGACTCGATGGGCCGAATGGCCTAATTTCTGCTCCTATGTCTTATGGTCTTATGGACATCAACTCCAGACCCCATGAAGTCTCATGGCATCAGGTCAAACATGAGCAAAGAAACCTCCTTATTACCACGTACCGCCCTCCCTCAGCTGATGAACCAGTGCTCCTCCATGTTGAACATCATTTGGAGGAAGCACTGAGGGTGGCAAGGGCGCAGAATGTACTTCAATGTCCATCTCCATGAGTGGCTCGGTAACACCACTACTGGCCGAGTCCTAAAGGACGTAGCTGCTAGACTGGGTCTGCAGCAGGTGGTGAGGGAAAAACATACTTGACCTCATCCTCACCAACCTGCCTGCCGCAGATGCATCTGTCCATGTCAGTATCGGTAGGAGTGACCACCGCACAGTCATTGTGGAGACAAAGTCCTGTCTTCACATTCAGGGTACCCTCCATCGTGTTGTGTGGCATTACCACCGTGCTAAATGGGATAGATTTCGAACAGATTTGGCAACTCAAGACTGGGCATCCATGAGGCGCTGTGGGCCATCAGCAGCAGCAGCAGCAGAATTGTACTCTAACACAATCTGTAACTTCATGGCCCGGCATATCCCCCACTCTACCATTACCATCAAGCCAGGGGATCAACCCTGGTTCAATGAAAAGTGCAGGAGGGCATGCCAGGAGCAGCACCAGGCATACCTAAAAATGAGGTGTCAACCTGGTGAAGCTATAACACAGGACTACTTGCGTGCCAAACAGCATAAGCAGCAAGTGATAGATGGAGCTAAGCGATCCCACAACCAACAGATCAGATCTAAGCTCTGCAGTCCTGCCACATCCAGTCGTGAATGGTGGTGGACAATTAAACAACTCACTGGAGGAGGAGGCTCCACAAATATCCCCATCCTCAATGATGGAGGAACTCAGCACATCAGTGTAAAAGATAAGGCTGAAGCACTTGCTACAATCTTCAGCCAGAAGTGCCGAGTGGATGATCCGTCTCGGCCTCCTCCAGAGGTCCCCAGCATCACAGATGCCAGTCTTCAGCCAATTCAATTCGCTCCATGTGATATCAAGAAACGGCTGAAAGCGCTGGATACTGCAAAGGCTATGGGCCCTGATAATATTCCGGCAATGGTACTGAAGACTTGTGCTCCAGAACTTGCCACGTCCCTAGACAAGCTGTTCAAGTACAGCTACAACACTGGCATCTACCTGGCTATGTGGGAAATTGCCCAGGTATGCCCTGTACACAAAAAGCAGGACAAATCCAAGCCGGTCAATTACCGCCCCATCAGTCTACTCTCGATCATCAGTAAAGGGATGGAAGGGGTCATCAACAGTGCTATCAAGCAGCACTTGCTTAGCAATAACCTGCTCACTGATGCCCAGTTTGGGTTCCACCAGGGCCACTCAGCTCCTGACCTCATTACAGCCTTGGTTCAAACATGGACAAAAGAGCTGAACTCCCGAGGTGAGGTGAGAGTGACTGCCCTTGACATCAAGACTGCATTTGACCGAGTGTGGCATCAAGGAGCCCTAGCAAAACTGGAGTCAATGGGAGTCAGGGGGAACCTCTCCGCTGGTTGGAGTCATACCGAGCACAAAGGAAGATGGTTGTGGTTGTTGGAGGTCAGTCATCTCAGCTCCAGGACATCGCTTCAGGAGTTCCTCAGGGTAGTGTCCTCGGCCCAACCATCTTCAGCTGCTTCATCGATGACCTTCCTTCCATCATAAGGTTAGAAGTGGGGATGTTCACTGATGATTGCGCAATGTTCAGCACCATTTGCAACTCCTCAGATACTGAAGCAGTCCATGTCTAAATGCAGCAAGACCTGGAAAGTATCCAGGCTTGGGCTGACAAATGGCAAGTAACATTCGCGTCACACAAGTGCCAGGCAATGACCATCTCCAACAAGAGAGAATCTAACCATCGCCCCTTGATGTTCAATGGCATTACCATCACTGAATCCCCGACTATCAACATCCTGGAGGTTACCATTGACCAGAAACTGAACTGGACTAGCCATATAAATACTGTGGCTACAAGAGCAGGTCAGAGGCTAGGAATCGTGTGACGAGTGGCTCATCTCCTGACTCCCCAAAGCCTGTCCACCATCTACAACGCACAAGTCAGGAGTGTGATGGAATACTCCCTACTTGCCTGGATAAGTGCAGCTCCTAAAACTCTGAAGAAGCTCGACACCATCCAGGACAAAGCAGTCCACTTGATTGCACCACATCCACAAACATTCCCTCCACCACTGACGCACAGTAGCAGCAGTGTGTACCATCTACAAGATGCACTGCAGGAATTCACCAAGGCTCCTTAGACAGCACCTTCCAAACCCACAACCACTACCACCTAGAAGGACAAGGGCAGCAGATAGATGGGAACACCACTACCTGGAAATTCCCCTCCAAGTCACTCACCATCCTGACTTGGAAATATATCGCCATTCCTTCACTGTCACTGAGTCAAAATCCTGGAACTCCCTCCCTAACAGCACTGTGGGTGTACCTACACCACATGGACTGCAGTGATTCAAGAAGGCAGCTCAGCACCACCTTCTCAATGGCAACTAGGGATGGGCAATAAATGCTGGCCCAGCCAGCGAAGCCCACATCCCATGAATGAATTTTTTTTTTAAAATGTGGTCTCACCAATGCCCTGTACAACTGAAGCATAACCTCCCTACTTTATTCAATTCCCCTCTCAATGAATTATAACATTCTATTAGCTTTCCTAATTACCTGCTGTACCTGCAAACTAGCATTTTGCAGTTCATGCACTGGGACACTCAGATCTCTCTGCATCTCTGAGCTCTGCAATCTCTCACCATTTAGATAATATACTTCTCTTTTATTTTTCCTACCAAAATGAACGATTTCACATTTCCTCACATTATACTGCAGCTGCTGGGTCTTTGCCCACTCTCTTAACCTATCGATATCCCTTTGTAGCCCCCTTGTACCTTCTTTACATCTTACTATCCGACCTATCTTTGTGTCATCAGCGAATTTAGCAACCACACCTTTGATCTCTTCATCCAAGTCATTTATATAAATTGCAAAAAGTTGAGGCCCCAGCACTGATTCCTGTGGCACACCGCTCATCACATCCTGCCAACCAGAAAAAGACTCATTTATGCCAACTCTCTGCTTCCTGTTAGCCAGCCAATCTTCTATCCATGTCAATATGTTACCCCCTACACCATGAGCTTTTATTTTCCACAATAAGCTTTGATGTGGCACCTTATCAAGTGCCTTCTGGAAATCTAAGTACAGAATATCCACCAATTCCCTTTATCCACAGCACCTGTTACTTCTTCAAAAAACTCCAATAAATTGGTCAAACATGATTTCCCTTTCACAAATCCATGTTGACTCTGCCTGATTGCCCTAAATTTTTCCAAGTGCCCTGTTAGAATATCTTTAATAATAGCTTCTAACATTTTCCCTATGACAGATGTTAAGCTAAGTGGCCTGTAGTTTCCTGCTTTCTGTCTCCCTCACCTTTTGAATGATGTAACCAATTGGTGTTAGAGGTGAACAAAGTGTAAACTAAATTAGCTGGGAAATGGCCTGCAGAATATAGGAGTGGAAAAGAGGAATAAGGTGCTTTAAGGAGTGAGATTGTTGAATAGTACTGGAGAAGGAAGTAGAATCATATTGGATAGGTCCAGAGCAAGCCGGATATGAGAAATCCAAAGACAGGTTTAGAATGTATAAATGCACAAAGTGTGGTGAATAAGGTTGGTGAGCTACAAGTCCAAATAGCTGTGTGAGAATATGATGTAGTGCCGTCCAATTCTGGCCACCACACTTTAGGAAGGACGTGAGGGTCCTTGAGATGATGCAGAAGAGATTTGCCAGGATGGTTCCAGCAATGAGGAATTTTAGCTAGAAGGTTAGTTTGGAGAAGCAGGGATTGTTCTCCTTGGAGAAGAGGAGATTGAGGGGAGATTCATTAGAGGTGTACAAGATTCTGACAGGTTTAGCTAAGATAGACAAGGAGAAGCTGTTCCCATTAGCTGATGGTACAATGATGAAGAGTTCATAGATTTAAGGTTTTGGTCAAGAGATGCAGCGAGGGTGAGAGGAAAAACTTCTTCATGTAGCGAGTGGTGATGACTTGGAACTCGCTGCCTATGAGGGTGATGAAAGCAGAGAGGGTCAATGATTTCAGAAGGAAATTGGATGAACACTTGAGGAAAAATAAATTTGTGGGGTTACAGGGATAGAGTGGGAGAATAGGATGGACTGGATTGCTCAGCAGACAGCCAGCATGGATTTGATGGGCTGAATAGCCTCCTGTGCCAGAATGACTCTGAGTCTCGCAAGGGGAAATGGAAGAGAAAATTGAGCTGAACCTGGCAAGCTGTAGATTCTGTGGCCATATATCAGCTGGAGTCGTCAGTTAGGCAATTACTCAGACTTCAGAGAATGCAAACTTTCATTCTATTATTCTGAGCTGGAGTCAAGCCTAAATCAGAGGTGACCAACCCAAGCAGTCTCAATGCAACTGGTAAATGTGTTACAATGACTTCACACACACTGGGTAATGTTTAGAAAGCTTTTCAATACCAATGTCCCTTTTAGCATAATTTTTGATGTGTATAAGTTGACAATAATGTATAAGTTGGCAATAATACTACCTTAATCTCCTCCAGAGATGCATAGTACTTTGACCACCAATCCAGCTCCTCCAGGTCGATCTTTTCCTCATATTCTTCAGGTTCATCCTTTGCTAATTTTGTTTTTAGTGGCAGTTTCTTCATCGGTATCTGATAGAAAAGAAAATGAGGCCTTTTCAAGCTTTCCTTCAATCTGGGTTCGAGATTCCTCCCCAACTCAGTCTAGTTCCATAGGTATAAAAGCAAAATACTGTGGACACTGGAAATACAAACTAAAAACAGGAAATGCTGGAAATACTCAGCAGGTCTGGCAGCATCTGTGGGGAGAGAAAGAGAGTTACCATCTCAAGTCGAACATGACTTCTTAATCAACTCGAAACATTAACTCTGTTTCTCTCTCCACAGATGCTGCCAGACCTGTTGAGTTTTTCCAGCACTTTCTGTTTTTATTCCTGTCTAGTTCCATTCTTTAAGCGAGCCCAGCTATTGAGTCAGCAGGAGACTGCTTCTGGGACCAGGTATCACAATTGAGTCCAGTGCTGCCCCACCCAATGTCCTCATTCACACACACCCTTGCACATGCACACACTCTCACTCACACTCAGGTTCATACACCCTTGCACATGCACACACTCTCACTCACACTCATGTTCACACACACCCTTGCACATGCACAC
Source organism: Cetorhinus maximus (assembly GCF_964194155.1). NCBI lineage: Eukaryota > Metazoa > Chordata > Chondrichthyes > Lamniformes > Cetorhinidae > Cetorhinus > Cetorhinus maximus. The sequence goes on from NW_027596355.1 coordinate 181,659, forward strand.
ACTCTCACTCACACTCATGTTCACACACACCCTTGCACATGCACACACTCTCACTCACACTCATGTTCACACACACCCTTGCACATGCACACACTCTCACTCACACTCATGTTCACACACACCCTTGCACATGCACACACTCTCACTCACACTCATGTTCACACACACCCTTGCACATGCACACACTCTCACTCACACTCATGTTCATACACCCTTGCACACACGCACATCTCCATGCACAAACTCACTCGCACTCTCACAGGCGCACACACTCACAGACACACATACATTTACAAGAAGTTGATGGAAATATTCACTGGCATTGAAAGAAATGGAAAATGGACTGCTGATTCACAATTACACATGTTGCACTCTCACACCAAGGCAAAATCTACCCCTTGTCCTTCTAGGTGGTAGCGGTCATGGGTTTGGAAGGTGTTGTTGAAGGAGCCTTGGTGAGTTGCTGCAGGGCATCTTGTAGATAGTACACACACTGCTGCCACAGCGCATTAGTGGTGCAGGGAGTGAATGTTTAAGGTGATGGATGGGATGCAGAGTGGCAAGTTACTTAACTTGTGACTGGTCATCTCCAGAAGGTATTAGCAGCAAATGCTTGCCTAACAAGAAGAGTTGATGCTCATTTGCACTAACTGCTCCAGGAGGTAGATAGAACTAGTCAAACTCCCAGATGTGTCTGGGCTCTGGGAGCAGTACAGGAGGGTCAGGAGTACAGGAGGGTATCTGGGCTCCATTGCAATACAGGAAGATCACACCTACCTTCAGCACATCAAGAGGTCTTTTCTTTTTCTCAGAAAATGTTATTTCTGGTTCAACGGAGACTGTGGTTTGAGCCTGTGCGTTACCATTGGAAAATGGGAGTTTGTACGCTTTTTCTGCAAAGGAAATGAAAAGGTTCTGAATGTCTAACCCACTGGAAACATTCAATTACAAGCAACAAGATTGAGAGGTTAACAAAACACTGGAAATGGTGGAAATCTGAAAGAAAAAGAATATAGTGGAAATTCATTTTATTGGGAAGATTTTAATGAGAGCTTTCCATCAGGAGTAAATGTTTTGATGAAGAGGCTCACTTCTAGCACCTGCCTGACCTCATTCCAGCATTTTCTAGCATTTGTTCATCAAAAGTCCAAACCACAACCTTATGTCCTGTCATTTGCAGCACTGGGGGAGAGAGCAACACCAGATCCAATCTGAGACATGGGATGAGCACTGGTCAGTCAGAGAACAGCCAATGGATTAACAGTGAACTGCTGACTACAGTTTTGATCCTTCTGTCTAATCCACAGTGAGGTGGGACAGGATTCACTGTGTAGGTAATCTTAACTGTAATGACTGCCACAAAAATAAACATGTGCAGGTTGTGCTTTGATTCACCTGCCCACTTATTCTATGCCAGATGTGTGACAATCAGAGGTTAAAGGCTGGTTTCATTGTTAAATAAATTGGCCTTTTCAGTTTAGTAATTCCAGACTGATGACCTGGCACCAATACCCTAGATCCCTGTATCAAACAGAATCTATATTCTAGTTTATTCCCTTCTCCTCTATGATACTAGCTGAAGAACTTGCTGAGACTCACCGAGGGGTACATCACAATGGGGACAATCTCTCATGCATGAGATGTTCACATATATGTTAGCTATCCAGCTGTTGTTCAAGACTGAGGTTGCTGGGATTCTGTAACAGGAGTGGTTAAGGCAGAGAATCTGAGGAATATACTGCAGAGCCAGCATAGACACAGTTGGTCTCCTGTGCTGTAAACCTCTGTGTTCTTATGAGATTAGACCCAGCTTCACATCACCATCACCTCTCCTGACCCCTCCACTGTCTCTGTCAAATGTTGTCCCACATCCAGTACTAGTTAAGCTGAAATTTCCTCCAACTAAATACACTGTAACCTCTCCAGTCTGGAACTTTTAGGACCAAGTCATTTCTGGATTTTGGATTTTCTGGATTAGAGAATGATGTTAGAATGCCTAACCACAAGTATGTAAATTGGAAAATGCCTTAGATATGAAAATTTACCTGAAACATGGAACACATTATAAAACAGTAATAAAAAATATTTTACTTATCCAAATACTGTATCTTCCATGTTTCTGCGCCTAAAGTACTGTATAAAATGATGCTGATGATATCGAGGGTTATTGTCATATTTACTCAAAAGATTTCCGCACGACTGGCGTTCACGGACAATAGATTTCCGGACAGAGGCTACAGTGTATTGGGAATTCCCTCCTTACACCTCTCCAGCTCTCTACTTCTCTTTCGTCCTTCAAGACACTTTTTAAAACCTATTTCTTTGATTAAGATTCATTCTCATGCCCTCATTATCTCCTCATGTGGCTCAGTATCATATTTCATTTTTCAACACTCCTGTGAAATGCCTTGAAAATTCCACAATGTTAAAGGTGCTAAATAAATGCAAGTTGTTGTTGTTTATCTCACAAAAACAAGTGCACTGAGACCAGTTAACTCCGTGCACGTACTGAGACCCAGCCTATGTGACTTAGTGCTTTCCTGAGTGTTGCTCTTCCCCACTGGCAGCTCCTCCTGTTCCTTGTATCTCTTACCACAATGCAGCCCACTGCCACCAACCCTCCTGTACCACTTGCAGAGCCCAGGCACATCTATTCCCCTTTCTGTAGTTTATAAATTATTCTTACTTTTGGTTTTAAGATCATCATCTTGAGGTTTTGGGTTCTCCTCTAGTTCCTTCAGGGAAAACTGTTGTAAGCCTGTGACGGTGTAGGAGCCGACCAGGACTGTGCGTCCGAACGCACGCTGTTCCACCACAAAGATGCTGAGGGGTGGGTGAAGGTATATCTGCTCTGGGAGTTCCTGTGAAGCAGAAGTTCCAGTTAAAACAACCTCCGGAACATTGCAATGATGGTTGTCCACTGGAGCTCAGTGATTGGGCAAACAGCTCAGCGTGATACTTGGAATCTAGCAATGCACCACAACACGTAAATTAGCTAAATGCAGTTTCACATCAGGTGAGAATCAGCTGGTTCCTGTCGAACTGTACAGTAGGTGTCAATTTTCCTGCACCAACCTGCCCAGGTGCTGGAACGATACAGGCCGTGGAAACACAAGTACCAGCCAAGTCAGTACCAGTGGCTGGCGTTGCCGGGGCCTTACCTTTACCGTTACCTTCTGACCAAAGGCAGCTTCAGTGAGCTGCAGCCGAGTGTGAATCGAGGGGACTCAATGTTGAGTCCAGTAGGGCTGTAAAGTGCTTAATCGAAAGATGAGGTGCCCTTCCTCGAACTTATGTTGAGCTTCATTGGAACAATTCAGGAGTCCAAGGACAGAGAGGTCAGCGTGAGAACAAGGTGCAGGATTAAAATGCAGGCCACTGGAAGCTCAGGGCCCTGCCTGCAGGCTGAATGGGGGTGCTCCACAAAGCAGTCACTCAATCTGCAATTGGTCTCTGCAATTTAGAGGCTGTATCGTGATCAGTGAAAGACTAAGTTGAAAGGAGTACAAGTAAATCACTGCTTCATTTGAAAGGAGTGTTTGGGGCCTTGGACAATGAGGACATAGGAGGTAAAAAAGCAGGTGTTCCGCCACCTGGGTTTGCATGGGGAAGGTGCCATGGGAACTGCTCGGGGTGACTGAGAAGTGGACCTGAGTGTTGGAGGGATGGTGAGGGCTGAGAGAATGCTGAAAGGTGGCGGTTGGGGGGGGGAAGATGAATGGCTATAAGTTGAGAGAGGGGAATGTGCAACGAGACCTGGGTGTCCTCGTACACCAGTCGCTGAAGGTAAGCATGCAGGTGCAGCAGGCGGTAAAGAAGGCAAATGGTATGTTGGCCTTCATAGCCAGAGGATTCGAGTACAGGAGCAGGGATGTCTTGCTGCAATTATACAGGGCCTTGGTGAGACCACACCTGGAATATTGTGTGCAGTTTTGGTCTCCTTGTCTGAGGAAGGATGTTCTTGCTATAGAGGGAGTGTAGCGAAGGTTTACCAGACTGATTCCTGGGATGGCAGGACTGACATATGAGGGGAGATTGAGTCGATTAGGATTATATTCGCTGGAGTTCAGAAGAATGAGGGGGGATCTCATAGAAACCTATAAAATTCTAACAGGACTAGACAGGGTAGATGCAGGAAGGATGTTCCCGATGGTGGAGGAGTCCAGAACCAGGGGTCACAGTCTGAGGATATGGGGTAGACCATTTAGGACTGAGATGAGGAGAAATGTCTTCACCCAGAGAGTGGTGAGCCTGTGGAATTCGCTACCACAGAAAGTAGTTGAGACCAAAACATTGTATGTTTTCAAGAAGGAGTTAGATAAAGCTCTTGGGGCAAAAGGGATCGAAGAGTATGGGGAGAAAGCGGGAGCAGACTATTGAGTTGGATGATCAGCCATGATCATAATGAATGGCGGAGCAGGCTCGAAGGGCCGAATGGCCTACTCCTGCTCCTAGTTTCTATGTTTCTATGTGTTTGGTGGTAGCATCACACCAGAGGTGGCGGCTATGGCGAACCATGAATGTTGATTTGGAGGCTGGTGGGTGGAAGGTGAGGACAAAGAGAACCTTATCACGGTTTTGGAAGAAAGGGGAAGGGATGAGGGCAGAAGTATGTGAAATTGAACATACAAAGTCAAGGGCCCTGTCAACCAGGGTCGGGGGAGTCTTCAGTTGAAGGAAGAGATGTAACAGGAACACTCGAATGGAATGTGATGGAGATGAAGAAACTGGGAGAATGGAATAGAGTCCTTACTGGATGATGTGTGTAAGATAGTGTAGTCAAAGAAGCTATGGGAGTCTGTGGGCATATAGTGAATGCTTGTTGATAACCTGTTCCCAGAAATGGATACAGAGAAATTGAGAAAGGGGAAGGGTTAAAATGGACCATGTGAGGGTGAGAAAAATTAGATGAAATTTTCCAGCTCAGGATAAGAGCAGGAAGCAGCACCAATACAGTTATCATGTACCAGTCAAAGAGGCGATGGAGGAGACTTGGGTAGGACTGAAACAAGGGATGTTCCATATATCCCACAAAAAAGCAGGTACAGCTAGGACTCGTGCAGGTACCAATAGCGACCAGGCCTGTCAGACCTGCTGAGGCTGTCCAGCATTTTATGTTTCCAGCATTTTATGTTTCCAACATCTGCAGCATTTTGCTTTTTCATCTATAAAGACCCATGTTAATAACAGTTCAAATATTTAATTACTGACAGCTCCAGCTGTAGACTTCCCAGAATAGTTTGCTACATACCACTTCAAAATACTTCACAAGTTCATCAAAGTTAGGATTCTCTTTGTAATTTGCAATGATTTCAGACTCCACTTTCTGACCAGCGCATTCTATTGCCACTTGTGGTTGTTCCACTTCAAACAGGTTAACACGTTTCAGGTCCCGGAGACCCCAGAACAGGACCTAGAAAAATCAAATGTGGATATGTGAAGGATTCAAAATTAGCAATGGATATATATTCTGTAGCAGGATTAAAGATTAGCAATGGATATATATTCTGTAGCAGGATTAAAGATTAGCAATGGATATATATTCTGTGGCAGGATTAAAGATTAAAGGATTAAAGTTTAGCAATGGATATATATTCTGTAGCAGGATTGAGATGGCTGTTGCTTCAGGTGGAGTTCTCTCTGTTGCTTTTCCAGGTCCACAGGGAGTGAAAAAGAGCTTGTTTCATGCTGGATTCAATCTGCAGTTTTGACAGCACAGGGAGGCAATTGGACAACAGAAGTTTGCAATCTGGTCAGATGCTTCACACAATTTCTATCTTGTCTGAGACAACTCTTCAGGGGAGTGAGGGAAGCAAAACTGCCCTGACATTTTGCCAAACTTCCCAGCATTCATTAACATAGCCCGGGTATTAACTGTTTTGTGGTTTGGTTTCCATGTTGAATAGTGTTTGGATCTCTTTGGGTGATATATGGCCTAGTCAGTATTAGGAAGGTTTCCTTCTACTCATGAGGGACTTGGGACAGACTCAAGTATGTTTCTTCGAAACTACTTTCTTTACATTTAATACATAATAAGCTCCTAGGTAAGTACACCTCTCTTGTGTACAGGCTATTCCTTCTTTCTAACAATGTCTCTAACACATGGCTGCTGATGTCACTATTACATCATGATATATATCATTATCTCATTACCAGAACTATGAACCCATTATTCTACATAACCCACCCTCATAACCCACCCCTGGGGCAGAATTTTTCGCTGGGTGGGCACATGTGCGCCCAACCCGCTCGAGTGTGAAATAATGTGTGATGACATTGACCGAGTGTGCCAACATCAACGCACACTCACGATATTTAGCTAGGTGGGCGCACGATGGAGATGGAGGTGCGCCCGCCTTTAATTAAGTGACCAGTTAAGGCTATTGAGACACCAATTCGCTCCGAGTTTATGAAGCTCGTACAATTTTCAGGCCGTCGCACAGGCAAAACGGGCAGGCGGGCAGGCCACAATTAGCAAAAGCTCATCCACGGGCCTGATAAGAGGGGTCAGTGGCCTTGTCAATGTGAGTGGTGAGGAGTTTGGGATCTAATTTGCTGCTGGTTGTTTTTGTGAACTGGTCAGCTTCGTCTCACTTCAGAGCTGCATTCTGAGCATTTCCCGGCTTCATTTCAGGCTCATTGGTCTCTGCCAGGCTCCCGGAGGATTCAGACCGTGTGGACCCTTCCAGGTATCAGACAGCCTCCCGTTACCCTGGGAATGGGGATTGTGGTCTCTGCTGGAGGTACCTCCTCTGAGGAGGAAGAGAGGGGCAGAAGGGAGAGGAGGCCGGGTGTCCCAATGCAGCCTCCAGGGGAGGGACCTGTGGGAGGAGAGACGCAGACACAAGGGGCACAGGGTCAGCAGGTTGTCCAAGGTGGAAGGGGCCACAGAAGATGCCACTATCCTGCTGCCAGGGTTTACAGGCGGCGATGCAGCTACCTCAATATGTCCGAGGTGCAATGCCGAAGGAGGCTCCGTCTCTCCAGGGAGACAGTGACCTCCATCTGTCAGATGATTGGGCCTGAGATCAGCCCCGACTGTGTGGGTGGACACCCCCTGCCAGTGACTCTGAAGGTCACAGTGGCCTCAACTTCTATACCTCCGGCTCTTTCCAGAGGTCAGTGAGAATCTGTGTGGAGTCTCCCAATCAGCTGTCCACAGTTGAGTCGAGCTGGTGACAGAAGCTCTGTTCAGGTGGGTACTGACCGTTATTCTTTACCGTATGGACGAGGTCAGCCAGGCTGAGCGAGCCAGAGGCTTTGCAGCGATTGCTGGCTTCCCCCGTGTCCAGGGTGCTATAGACTGTACACATGTGGCCATCAAGGCGCCAGCGGGTGAGTCCGGTGCCTTCACCAACAGGAAGGGCTTCCACTCCATGAACGTGCAGATAGTGTGTGATCACAGGATGCAGATTCTACAAGTCTGTGCAAGGTACCCAGGCAACTCCCATGATACTTACATCCTGAGACACTCCTAGGTGCCGGGGCTCTTCAGTGCTCCAGCCCGATTGGATGGATGGCTGCTGGGTGACAAGGGCTGTCCATTGAAGATGTGACTCATGACGCCTCTCCACCACCCAAGAACAGAGGCAGAGCAGCGGTACAATAGGAGCCTCCACAAGGACAGCGGCAGAGGGGACCATAGGTCTTCTCAAGATGTGCTTCCGATACCTGGGCCGTTCAGGGGGAGCAACTACAATCCCCCCCAGAGTGGGTGTCACTGACAGTGGTTGCAGGCTGCACTCTCCACAATCTGGCACTGGCAAGGGGGGTCCCACTGGGGGAAGAGGATCTTGATGCAGCTCCACAGGCCACAGAGGATGAATCCAATAGAGAGTCGGAAGAGGAGCACGGGGAGGAGAACGCTGAGGGCTGGAGCCAAACCTCAGTAACCTGCAGGGAGGCAGGGACACCAGGGACACCTTGATCCAACGCTCCTTCAGCTAGGCTGCCAAATAAGAGCCACCACCACATGCCAATGGGGATTCCAGGTTCGAGGCTCACAATATAGAAACTGCACTAGAATAGTTGCAATAACCGACATTCTGACCTCAGTGCACCGCACCTCTGTCTGGCACCCCAACCTCACCGTGGCCACTTGACCGAGGTGCTTGGCGCCTCTCTAGCTCCGGGGCCTCCTGCTCATATCGGGAGAGGATGAGGAGGTGTGGAGGTCCCCACCAGCCCACGACTCTCAGCGTTATTATGGGATGTTTCTCCCGAAACAACAGAGGAGCATTGATGAGTCCACTCTCTACCTGCAGCTCCATTGCAGCCTGGCCAACCCCAGCTGAGGGACACCTCACAGGGCTCAGCCCATTCGTGACCCTCCAGCCGCAAGGCACTCAGTCCAAGCAGCCAGGGCTCAGCCCCTGGGCCAGATCCTGTCTCATTGATATTTGGCACTCACACTCTAACACCCCCCAGCTCCACAAGGGGATGTGCAGCTCTCAACTGTTCTGCAAAGCGATTGATGTCAGCACTCTTCCCGATCGCTGGAGATAGTTAAAGCGCTTATGGCACTGGATCCATGTGCACCTCATCAGGTCGTGGCTCTTGGCCCTGGAAGCCACCTCCTCCAGGAGAACAGTGAGGCACTGGTCCGAGAATCAAGAGGCCGACCTGCCCTCCCGCCTGCCGTGTCCACCTGCAGCGGGATCCACCTTCACATCCGCGTCCCTCCAGAGGCTGCCGAGGCCAGTTTTGAATGACCACAGGGTCACCAGCGAACACCATTCCCCCTCCCCCACCTGCCCCCTCTCGCAGAGACCCCCAGAAACCTTTCACACTGGGTGGGCCTTAATTGGCCGGTCAGCGTGAAATCACCATGCGCTTCCCCACCGCTATCACCCGCCCCAATTGAACCCGCCCCCCTCGAGCCCATTGAACCCGCCCCCCTCGAGCCCATTGAACCCGCCCCCACCGAACCCGCCCCCCTCGAGCCCATCGAACACGCCCCCATTGAACCCGCCCCCCTCGAACCCGCCCCCCTCGAACCCACCCCCATTGAACCCGCCCCCCTCGAGCCCATTGAACCCGCCCCCACCGAACCCGCCCCCCTCAAGCCCATCGAACACGCCCCCATTGAACCCGCCCCCCTCGAACCCGCCCCCCTCGAACCCACCCCCATTGAATCCGCCCCCCTCGAGGCCATCGAAACCGCCCCCATTGAACCCGTCGAACCCGCCCCCTCAAGCCCATTGAACCCGCCCCCATTGAACCCGCCCCCATTGAACCCGCCCCCCTCGAGCCCGTCGAACCCGCCCCCGTCGAACCCGCCCCCGCCAAGGGTAAAGTTCTGCCCCTAGAGTCATTACAGCACAGGAGGAGGCCAGTTGACCCGTTAGGTCTATGCCAGCTCTCTGTATAGCAATCCAATCAGTTCAATTCGCCCACTCCATCCCTGTAACACTAAGTTCATTTCAAGTATCCACCCAATTTCCTTTTGTCTCTTACTCATGGCAAAAAAAAGTTCTTCCTCACACCTTAGAGGGTCAGCCATGATCATATAGAATGGCGGAGCAAGCTCGAAGGGCCGAATGGCCTAATCCTACTGCTGGTTTCTGTGTTTCTATTCTGTTGCCCAATAATCTCCAACCTAACCTTGCACCTAAAATCCCTCATCCCTGGAACTATTCTGGTAAATCTCCGCTGCACCTCTCAAGGGCCCTCACATTCTTACTAAAATGTGGTGGCCAGAGCTGGACACAGTACCCCAGCTGCGACCTAAAAGGTTAAACATAACTCTCCTGCTTTTGTACTCAGGACTTTTATTTATCAAACCCAAGATTCCATATGCTTTGCTGGGCACTCAATATGTCCGGCCACCCTCAGAGATTGACGCACATGTACCCTCAGCTCTGTCTGGCCTAGCCCTCTCTTTAGAATTGTCACATTAAGGCCTAAATCTTGCGCTCATCAGTCGCACACAATCGACAGGCCTGGAAGCGGATGCGAAATGCGCTTCTGCCCACGATCGGCCTCCAAACGCAATTTCATGTGGCCGGCCAATGAACAGGCAGCCAGTGTGAAATGGGCGCTGAGAAAGGCTCAGTGCTGTCAGGGACTGGCAGCGAGAAGAGTGAGGGTGCAGGTGGACGCTGCTAGTGAGCTCCCGGAAGGCAGACAACTGCTGTGGAGCTGCCTCAGGGAGCTGCAGACCTGGACAGATTAAATGAGAAGAAAACAATGCAGCAAAACTGTGTCTGTGCAGCACCTTCAAGCACCCGGCAGCAGAACTAAAAAAACCTCAGTCGTCAGACACCTTTTGAGATTATATTTCATGCCAGACATTTCATCCCACCCTGGATCAATGTTGTAGCAAAAACGTGAAGCCCACCAGGCCGATTGGCCTGTCCACCAACCACAAAAGCGGACGGGCAAAATAAGATCACGGTCAATAGGATTTTTAATGACCTTAACTGGCTCTTTAATTGTTGGCAGGTGCGCAAACCCGACCTTGGAATGCAAATTTCAGGCCTAAGACTATATCGCCTCTCCCTGTTCCATCTGTTAAAATAACATCACCTCATCCTTCTTGCTATAAAATTCCATCTGCTACTTGTCTGCCCATTCTGTTAGCCTGACTGTTTGCCACTCCTCCAAGTTTGGAATCATTGGCAAAAACAGAAACTTTATTCTGAATTCCAATACCCAAAAGGTCAAAAAAAGCAGTGGTCCTTGCACTGACCCTTGGGGTACAGTCCACCGGCCTCCAGTCCAAAAAACAACCCTTTACCGCAGCTCACCGCTTTACCGCAGCTCACCGCTTTACCGCAGCTCACCGCTTTCTATCCTTAAGCCAATTTTTAATTCAAACTGACTCTGAGTCCATGAGCCTCAATTTTGTTAATCAGCTTCTTACGTGGAAATTGTCAAATAATTTCTTAAAATTCACAGAGATAACATCCACTGCTTTCCCTTCATCAACCTCATTACTTCAGATTAATAAAAGGTCAACATTATTCACAAGAGAATTAATATCCAGATGGAAATTCACCTCAATTCTGAATGTCTTGAGCTTTGGTCGGATGCCTGCAGGAATAATGAAATATTTCATCTGTTCATCAAGATATTCTGGGTCCTTGGATTCCACATCATCTGGCAGAGATGGCTAAAATAAGAATCGTGTATTTAAGATCGAAGCTGAATTCTCCCATTTTCTCACCTTCACTCCATCAGTTTTCCAGCTCTCTCACGCTCCTATTTTTACAATTTTAACTTCATTGTCAGAAATAAAGAGAAGTGCATTTCTGTAGCACCTTTCACAACCTCAGAACTTCCCAAACAACTTCACAGCCAGTGAAGTGTTTTTGAAGAGTAGTCATGTTATAATGTAGGAAATGTGGCAGCAAACTTCCACACAGCAAGATCTCACAAACTGCAATGAGATCTTTTTCTTCATTCACTCTTGGGATGTGGGCATCAATGGCTAGACTAATATTTTTGCCTATCCCTAGTTGCCCTTGAGAAGGTGGTGCTGAGCTGCCTTCTTGAACCGCTGCAGTCCATGAGGTGTAGGTACACCCACAGTGCTGTTAGGGAGGGAGTTCCAGGATTTTGACCCAGCGACAGTGAAGGAAGAGTGATATATTTCCAAGTCAGGAAGCAGGGGAACTTGCAGGTGGTGGTGTTCCCATCTATCTGCTGCCCTTGTCCTTCTAGGGGGTAGAGATTGTGGGTTTGGAAGATGCTGTGGAAGGAGGCTTGGTGAGTTGCCTTAGTGCATCTTGTAGATGGTACACACACTGCTGCCACAGTGTGTCGGTGGTGGAGGGAGTGGATGGTGAAGGTGTTGGATGAGGTGCCAATCAAGCGGGCTGCTTTGTCCTGAAGGGTGTGGAGCTTCTTGAGTGTTGTGGGAGCTGCGCTCATCCAGGCAAGTGAAGAGTATTCCATCACACTCCTGACTTGTGCCTTGTAGATGGTGGACAGGCTTTGGGGAGTCAGGAGGTGAGTTACTTGTTGCAGGATTCCTAGCCTCTGACCTGCTCTTGTAGTCACAATATTTATATGGCTAGTCCAGTTCAGTCTCTGGTCAATAGTTACCCCCAGGATGCTGATAGTGGAGGATTCAGTGATGGTAAAGCCATTGAATGATAATGGGTGATGGTTGGATTCTCTCTTGTTGGAGATGGTCATTGCCTGGCACTTGTGTGCCATGAATGGTACTTGCCACTTATCAGCCCAAGCCTGGATATTGTCCAGGTCTTGCTTCATATGTATATGGACTGCTTCAGACCTTATGGATGGAGGGAGGATCACTGATGAAGCAGCTGGAGATGGTTGAGCCTAGGACACTACCCTGAGGAACTCCTGCAGTGATGTTCTGGGGTGGAGATGATTGGCCTCTAACAACCACAACCATCTTCCTTTGTGCTGGGTATGACTCCCAGTTAGAACCATAGAACCATAGAAATATTACAGCACAGAAGGAGGCCATTCGGCCCATCTTGTCCATGCCAGCCCGAGAACACCCAGGTGCCCTTTCTAAACCCGCCTTCCTGCACCCGGCCCATAGCCCTGCAGCTTACAGCACTTAAGGTGCAGATCCAGGTACTTTTTAAAAGAATTTAAAGTTTCTGCCTCGACCACCAACTTGGGCAGCGAATTCCAGACACCCGCTACCCTCTGCGTAAAAAAGTTCTTCCTCATGTCCCCCCTACACCTTCTGCCACTTATCTTGAATCTATGTCCCCTGGTTCTAGAATTCTCCATCAAGGGAAACAATTTTATCCTGTCCACTCTATCTATTCCCCTCATAATTTTGTACACCTCAATCAAGTCACCTCTCAGCCTTCTTTGTTCTAAGGTAAATAACCCCAACCTATCCAATCTCTCCTCGTAGCTACACTTTTCTAACCCTGGCAACATTTCCCCCTGATTCCCATTGACTCCAGTTTTGCTAGGGCTCCTTGATGCCACACTCGGTCAAATGTTGCCTTGATGTCAAGGGCAGTCACTCTCACTTCATCTTAGGAGTTCAGCTCTTTTGCAGATGTTTGGACTGAGGCTGTAATGAGGTCAGGATCTGAATGGCCCTGGCGGAACCCAAACTGGGCATCAGTGAGCAGGTTATTGCTAAGCAAGTGCCGCTTGATAGCACTGTCGATGATCCCTTCCATTACTTTACTGATGATAGAGTAGACTGATGAGGCAGTAATTGGTTGGATTGGATTTGTCCTGCTTTTTGCAGACAGGAGATACCTGGGCAATTGTAAATGTAAATTGTACATGAAAAACAAAAAGTTAGTATGCGTGTACAGCAAGTAATCAGGGAAGCAAATGGACTGTTAGCCTCGACTGCAGGGGGATCGCATAATAGGGAAGTCTTGCCCCAACAGTTCAGAGCATTGGTGAGACCGGCCCTGGGACTGGATTTTGTAAAGGCTGCTGGAAAGGGCCACATGGCAGGACCAGAAAATTGCCAGAGTGGCTGTGCCTTAGACCCGCAGCGGCAAGAACACTGTAGGCGATTAATTCAGCTGAGGGAAGGTTGCAGATTTGAAACTTGCCTGTTAGCTGGTGGAAGGCTAAATGGCCATTTGCATATCATTTAAATGCAGTTCGACAAAATTTAATCCTGTCTACTGATTCAGTGAAAATCACACATGTTTCTCGTGCCTTCAGTAACAGACCCAGTAAAAGCTGACAACTTCCATCTGCCTTCCCTGACTCACTGCGAGAGTCCTTTGGAATGAGTCTCAGGGGCACACTGGGTTGATCTTGGGAAGGTTTTCTCTGTTTACAAACAGGGTGAGCTGACAATGTGAGGGGCTGAGACCCAGGCAGAAAATTCAGAACCCAGAAGTACTGACTCTAAAATGTGAAGTGGCAGTGCACAGCTGAGGTGTAGAGGGGTCATCCCTTAGTGGCATCACAGATCTGAGTGCGACAGGGGAGGACACTCAGGAGGCTGCCTGCAGGGAGAGGGTAGTGGCAGCATGTGAATCATCTACCCTGTCCTTCATCAGGGGACATACTGACTGGACTGTGACATCTCAAACCTCAGTTGAACCTGTTGATGGCACCAAATGATCTCATGTGATGGTGGAGGAAACTTCTCCCTGGACTTTAGAATGTCTTTTTGAGCTGAAGCAACAGAAATTCTGAAGCTGAAGATTTAAACTGCAGAACTTTCTTAAAAAGCTGCGAGACGATTTCCAACTCTAACACCGGATTGGCTGCCCTTGGAATATGGCGCCTGCACAGCCATCAGGTGATGCAGGATTCCCAACATGAGAACCACACCCTCCACCATGTGATCCATTGGCAAGCCCCATTCACCAGGCTGTCGCCACAAAAGTGGATTCAACCAACCACCATTGGGCTCATGCCAGGTCCCTGATGACTTAGTGGCCCTCCAGCAGGTGCTGTGACATTAGGGTAAATTCTGCCCCTGGAGTCCTGTGTACATGGTCTCCTTCCATAAACAGGGATATACTTCAGTGGAGGCAGTTCAGAGAAGGTTCACTCGACTCATTCCTGGGATGAGGGGTTTGAAAATGAGGAAAGGTTGAGCAGGTTGGGCCTCTGCTCATTGGAGTTTAGAAGAATGAGAAGTGACCTCACTGAAACATATAGGATTCGGAGGAGGCTTGACAGGGTCGATGCTGAGAGGATGTTCCTGGGGGAATCGAGAGCTCGGGGACACAGTTTAAAAATAAGGGGTCTCCCATTTAAGACGCAGATGAAGAGGAATTTCTTCACTCAGAGGGCGATGAATCTATAGAATTCTCTTCCACAGAGAGCAGAGGAGGCTGAGTCATCAACAGATTTTTGAATTAAAGGAGAATCAAAGGTTATGATGAACAGGAAAGAAAGGGGAGTCGAGGCCGAGATCAGATCAGCCATGATGGTATCGAATAGCAGGAGAGGGTTCAGTGGATAATGCAGTAGGCTTTATGGCCTACTCCTGCTCTTATTTCTTACATTCTTAGGTGAATAAAAGACCATCATCATAGTCATATCCCTTGGAGGACTCTGGTCAAACACTCCGCTCTGTAAACAGGATGGAAGCCAGACTGAAGGTCCTGGAACAGAGTGTGTGTTGCTGGCAGAGGGTGTGGCTCTGGTCCCAGCTGGATAATTCACAGCAGGTTGGCTGATGTCTGCTGTTCATTTGCTACAAAAGCTGAAGTTAATAATCTGAGAACATTAGCAACTCTTACCTCTCCATATCCAGTGTAATCAAGTTCTATAAGTTCAAAAGCTGCCAGCAATTCCCCACCCATGGTCTGGCCTCTGTAAATGTCATGAAACGTTAGGGAAGGTCTGATGTAGGTGTCCTCCTGCAGCTTAACGCTGGGAGCTGCGAAAGTTCGCCCAAGAAACTCGGGGCCTCCCTGTGTTTATGAGAAAGGGAAACGTCAGCTTCTAATTCATTCCAAATTTCATCATCATCACCATAAATATCCTGGGCTCCAACATTGTGGTGGATCTAAAAATGTAACATCACACAACAGATGGGCTTATAATTACCCATTCAGCTCACAATCCGATCGCAGCCACCTGACTGTCTACAAGGGACAGGTGAAGCTCATAGGAGAGAGAGAGTTAACCTTAATTCCTCCATGAGAATTACATCAACAATCATTCACAAAATGCTGTCCACCAGTACTGTACCCCAGTGTTATACAGTGACAGACCTGTCCCCACCAGTACTGTACCCCAGCGTTACACAGTGACAGACCTGTACCCGCCAGTATTGTACCCCAGTGTTATACAGTGACAGACCTGTCCCCACCAGTACTGTACCCCAGTGTTATACAGTGACAGACCTGCCCCCGCCAGTATTGTACCCCAGTGTTATACAGTGACAGACCTGTCCCCACCAGTACTGTACCCCAGTGTTATACAGTGACAGACCCATCCCCACCAGTACCGTTATACAGGTCAATTGCTCTCTCCACTCTCAATGCTGGTGCAGCAGTCCAACATCTATTCTCATGTAGCAGTGTGTTATAACTTGAATGCCATTCTGCATTTTTATTCTTTTACTCTCGTGACTATTTCGCTGTAATTCTTTTCTGAGATTGCATTAGACTGAAACTCACCAAGCTGTCATAGTCAAAGATATTGATGATGATTATGGGAGGATCATTCTTCAGTTCCTCTTTACTTCCCTCTATCAGGATCTGATCAAACAGCAACATCTCGGACCACATTGGGGAAAGCGTTTCTTCCAGATACTGTGGAAGAATTTTATTTGCTGTCAATTCTCTATTTCAATGACTGTGGAATATTTTGAAACTATATCAGAGTGGTCATCTATGTGTGGAGGCTCACGAGATAGGGGACAGTTTTTTTGCATCAGTATTTACTCAGGGAACTGGCATAGTGTATAAGGAAGGAAGGGAAACAAGCAGTAATGTCATTGAACATATAGAGATTAAAGAGGAGGAGGTGCTTGCTGCCTTACAGCGAATAAAGGTAGATAAATCCCCCGGGCCAGACATGATATTCCCTCGGACCTTGAGGGAGACTAGTGTAGAAATTGCCGGGGCCCTGGCAGAAATATTTTAAATGCCCTTAGCCACAGGTGAGGTGCCGGAGGATTGGAGGGTAGTCATGTTGTTCCGTTGTTTAAAAAAGGCTCCAAAAGTAAACCAGGTAATTACAGGCCAGTGAGCCTGGCGTCAGTAGTAGGTAAATTATTGGAAGGTGTTCTGAGAGATCGGATATATAACTATTTGGACAGCCAAGGGCTGATTAAGGATAGTCAGCATGGCTTTGTGCGTGGTAGGTCATGTTTAACGAACTTTGTAGAGTTTTTCGAGGAGGTTACCAAGAAAGTAGATGAAGGAAAGGCTGTGGATGTTGTCTACATGGACTTTAGTAAGGTCTTTGACAAGGTCCCACATGGGAGGTTAGTTCAGAAGGTTCAGACACTTGGTATCCATGGAGAGGTTGTAAACTGGATTCGAAATTGGCTGTGTGGGAGAAGACAAAGAGTGGTAGTGGATGATTGCTTCTCAGACTGGAGGTCTGTGACTAGTGGTGTGCCTCAGGGATCTGTACTGGGACCGTTGTTGTTTGTTGTCTATAGCAATGATTTGGATGATAATGTGGTGAATTGGATCAGCAAGTTTGCTGATGACACTAAGATTGGAGGCGTTGTGGACAGCGAGGAAGGCTTTCAAAGCTTGCAGAGGGATCTGGACCAACTGGAAAAATGGGCCAGAAAATGGCAGATGGAATTTAATGGGGAAAAGTGTGAGGTGTTGCATTTTGGAAGGTCAAACCAAGGTAGGACATACACAGTAAATGGTAAGGTGCTGAGGAGTGCAGAGGAACAAAGGGATCTGGGAGTTCAGATACATAATTCCCTGAAAGTGGCGTCACAGGTAGACAGGGTTGTAAAGAAAGCTTTTGGCATACTGGCCTTCATAAATCAAAGTATTGAGTATAGGAGTTGGGATGTTATGGTGAGGTTGTATAAGACATTGGTGAGGCCAACTTTGGAGTATTGTGTGCTGTTCTGGTCGCCTAACTACAGGAAGGATATCAGTAAGATTGAGAAAGTGCAGAGAAGATTTACTAGAATGTTGCCGGGTCTTAAGGAGTTGAGTTACAGGGAAAGATTAAACAGGTTAGGACTTTATTCCTTGGAGCGTAGAAGAATGAGGGGAGATTTGATAGAAGTTTACAAAATTGTGAGGGGTATAGACAGAGTAAATGCGAGTAGGCTCTTTCCACTTAGATTAAGAGAGATAAACACGAGAGGACATGGCTTTAGGGTGAAAGGGGAAAGGTTTAGGGGGAACATTAGGGGGAACTTCTTCACTCAGAGAGTGGTGAGAGTGAGAAACGAGCTACCATCTGACGTGGTAAATGCGGGCTCACTCTTAAGTTTTAAGAATAAATTGGATAGATACATGGATGGGAGAGGTCTGGAGGGTTATGGACTGGGTGCAGGTCAATGGGATTAGCGGAATAATATTTCAGCACAGACTAGAAGGGCCGAATGGCCTGTTTTCTGTGCTGTAGTGTTCTATGGTTCTATAGATGCCCCACATTTGCTCTTTGAAGAAAATCACAAGTTTATGCGACTCAGTCACACACTTCGAAAGGGTCCATCAGTCTGTAGTGAACAGCAAAACTCCCGATCGGTCAAATGGAGGGCAGTAAGTAAGTGCAGCGGGAAAGTCCAGGGACAGTCAGGCTGCTGGAAATACTCCCACATCATTATTAATACCGAATCTTTAATACCATATCTAATACCATTATTAATACCATATCTTTAATACCATATCTAATACCATTATTAATACCAAATCTTTTCATAATATGAACCATTTCTTGTTTGTTTAAGAAGCTCCAAACCAAAGGACTGAAGGGTTC